>NW_022196909.1:2662065-2662628 GCF_008632895.1 Mastomys coucha | reverse complement strand
AAAGCATTCAGTCTCACTCTTTGTTGTTCTCTTACAAGCCCCCTCCCAATTTAATTGTCTACATTTCTCTTGGGTATTTAAATACTTTTAAAATATGTAAGCATTTCTGAAAACCATAGTATAGTGTAAAAACATGAAATAAAAAATACTATTAATAGAGAGGCTGAGATAGGAGAAGCAAGATCTCAATACCATTATGTTGTACACAGTAAGACACTGTCATGAACAAACAAGCTGAAAGTGTATATGGATTGTATAATATTGGACCTATTTCTTCAATTACCAAATTAGAGAGACCACTAGATGACAATCAACAAATTTCTAATTCCTCATATTTTTGGATATCAATTGATTAGGATATGTTGGTAATATTAATTTTCTTATTAAGATATTAAGAAAAAGTAATTGTTACTTCCTGTTGTTTTTTTGTAACAGGTCAAATTAGGTTTCTGTGGATTTGTTGAAAGATTACTTTCTTGCTTTTTCTAGGGTGTGGTTTTGCTCCTTATGTTGATGGTTTCCATCTATTATCCTTTGTAGGGCTGGATTTGTGGAAAGATATT
>NW_022196909.1:2627449-2661739 GCF_008632895.1 Mastomys coucha | reverse complement strand
TGGTCTTCTCATTGCATCCTGGATTTCCTGGATGTTTTGGGTTAGGAGATTTTTGCTTTTTGCATTTTTTGACTGTTGTATCAATGTTTTCTATGGTTTTTTCTACCCCTGAGATTGTCTCTTCTAGCTCTTGTATTCTGTTGGTGATGCTTGCATCTATGACTCCTGATTTCTTTCCTACGTTTTCTATCTTCAGGGTTGTCTCTCTTTCTGATTTCTTTATTGTTTCTATTTCCATTTTTAGATTCTGGATGTTTTTGCTCATTTCCTTCACCTGTTTGATTGTGTTTTCCTGTAGTTCTTTAAGGAATTTTGTGTTTCCTCTCGAAGGGCTTCTAGCTGTTTACCTGTGTTCTTCTGTATTTCTTTGAGGGTGCTATTTATGTCTTTCTTAAAGTCCTGTATCATCATCATCATGAGAAATGATTTTATATCTGAATCTTGCTTTTCTGGTGTAATGGTGTGTCCAAGACTTATTATGGTGGGAGAACTGGGTTCTGATGCTGCCAAGTGACCTTGGTTTGTGTTGTTTATTTTCTTAAGCTTGCCCTGCACCATCTGGTTATCTCTAGTGCTACCTGCCCTTGTTAAATATGACTGTAGCCTGTCCTTCCTGTGATTCTGGTTGTGTCAGAACTCCTCAGAGTCAAGCTGTCTCTGTGATCCTGTGATTCTGGGATCCTGTGTCCCTGCACTTGTTAGAGCACCTGGGAGTGGAGCTTCCTCTGGGTATTTTGGGAATGACTGCAGAATTTGTGCCTAATGTCTGCTCAGGGCACCAGCCAGCCCTGACAGACCAGAAGCAACCCAACCACTGGGCTGGCAGAGTTTCTGTGTGCCTGGGTCCTGCTGGTCCTAGTTACTCCTGGTGTTGGGAGGAGATGTTGTGTCCTCCTCACCTCTGATCCTGGGTGTGTTAGAACGCCTGGGATTGGAGCTTCCTCTGGGTGTTGTGGGACCAGGAGGAACCTAAGCCACTGGGCTGGTGGAGTTCCTGTGTGCCTAGTCCCACTGGTCCCAGTTACTCCCAGTGTTGGGCCCATGTATTTCATAATAGTTATGAGAAAAGTAACTAACACATAAACAGAGAAATGGAAATGTCAGATGACAGGTTCAGAAAGTCCATGGGCTATCTTCAGCCCAGGCTGACCCTCCCTTGCCAGACAAAAGGCAAATCCTTTGGCATCAAGTAGGGGTAGGAACCCACCACAGTTCTGAGAGTCCTCAGTTTCCTCATGGGTGATTGCTAAGTGTTTATGCCTCCTTCAGAGTGTTATGGCATTACTTATTATCTGTGATAATGACTGGCACACAGCATCTGTTCAGTAAATACGTTTGTCTGTCTTACCCACCATTCTGTAATTAGTCATGCCCTAAATACTGGGAGCATTTAGAAACAAACATTTGCCAGCGCTAGTGGAGCCTGGGCCCTTCTCACATACCAGTGGATATGGCTGGCACCTGTGGAGAGACCTCTCATCTGCTCATTTGCTCATCTCTTGCTCATCCCAATCTCTCTAACATCTTGATTTTGCCTTTGATATGCCATCACTTCTTGACATCCATTATTGTTCACTCTGAGACTTTTTAATTTGAAATTGCCATTCCTCTAGATAAATTGTGTTCTGTCACACTGTCTATGTTCCTTTGTATTTTAGACTCAGAGTCTCTCTGTGTAATTCTAGATCAGTGGTCCACAACCTGTGCATTGCACAAAACCCCTTTGGTGGGGTGAATAATTCATTCACAGGGGTCACTTGAGACCCTGGGAATTCATAAATATTTACATTACAATTCACAACACTAGCAAAATTACAGCTATGAAGTAGCATCAAAAGTTATTTTATCGTTGGGGGTTACTACAAGATGAGAAACTGCATTAAGGGGTCACAGTATTAGGAAGGTTTAGATGTACATTTCAGTCATATATGATTAAAAGAGCACCTCATCAAAACAGAGAAAAACACCTAATACTGACTTTTTATTATCCTTTCAGGAATATGGTTCCAGTATGAGATTCATTCTCAAAATGTTTTAGTGTTTCATATTTCCTTCTGAGTGTGATTTGCAACACTTTCACTAGTAAGCCTAAATCTAGTCCAAGACAAAGTTTGAAATGCAGTGAAAATATCCACCTGAAGAAGCCACATGTTCAAATCAGGGAATTGGAGTGATAGACATTCCTCACTTAGGGACACAGGCTTATGGACTAGAAGTAGGAAACAGTAGACAGTGGTCCGAATGGTTTATATGGGTAGAAATGAGAGGCCTAATGTAGTAGAGGCTATACAGGAGGGAGGTCTCGAGTAAGGAGTGCATGTTGGCACAAGAACAGGGAAGTCAGACAACACAGCAGCTGCAGCAGAGAGAGTGCAGCTGCAAGCTGTGCGAGACCTGCCGATGAGTGTGCCCATGCAGGCACGGTGCAGGAAGGGTTGTACCACATTAGCACGGCTATCTGCCATGAAGTCATGACCCTATCTCTTGGAACCATTAGTTTTGACCACAGTTCCATATCAATCCTAGCTGAATTACAAGAAGTGATGGAATATGATCTTGGTTGAGATGTTACATTATGCTTGATCCCCTATAAATCAGTGGACAGCTGAAAAGAAGGTTGATTTTCTAAACGCTGTATTTATTTGGATTACTATGACTCTAAAACCTTATTATTTTCTATGGGGAAAGTTTACCTGATTTGGATATAAGACTGCTTTCAGAATTCATATCAAAATTGAAAAAGAAAGTAAAAAGTGATTGATCCCAAACTTACTTCTTTTAATACTACAAATTTCTCCTAATGACCAATCACCAAGATGACTAAGTAAGACATCTGATGTAGAAAGTGCTGAGCACAGCAAAGAGACATTGACTTTCCCCTCCCCTCTTTGCCTGTCACTACTCGCTGCAACACTGAGGAGAGAGGTCATTGCACCTTGTCTGGGCAAGGCGGCACAGTAGAGCTGACCCTGTGGCTGGGGCACTCGTGAGACAGCCCCCAGGGTGTTGTCTGCCACGTGTTAGCACGGTCAAGGGAGATATACACCAGACACCCCATACACATGTTGCTCCTGGACACCTATGGCAGGAGGGCCAGCTGGCCCTGCCCTTCTTCTACAACACTGGGTTCTATGTACTACCTCACCTGGTACCGTAGACATGGGCCCTGGTTGCAGGAGTTGCAGGTGAGCCAGACCCAAGTTCACAAGAGCAGGAGAGTTGGCTTTGCCTCATGCTGGCTGTGGCATTGGATGAGTAAGCTGTGCCAGGGAGCTCACGCTGGAGGTGAAGGTGCATGAGAGCCGAGATCTGACCAGCTCAGATACCTCCCAGGCCCAGATCTAGCACTGAGTTGGCCCACTGTAACATCTACCCTATCAATGAACAGCTAGAGTGCATGAAGGGGTCAGTATCTCCATGACACAAGGACTCTGAGGAGTCCCATTGAGGATCCTGTATTGATAGTGTAACAAGCCAGAGGCCTCAAATCAGACCAATGACTCATTGCAATGAACATCAGCATTATACTGTATGTATTGTCTCTGTAAGAGACAAAATTGAATACATTTATTTAACTTTATTATGTAAAAATATGTTTCTTTTTCCACTTTTTATTGATTGCTTGTGAATTCACATCATGCACCCTAACCCCACTCACCTCCCTGTTCTCTCGTGCCCACCCTCCCTTGCAAACCACACTCCCTCCAAAAGAGAGGGAAAAAATCTCATAATGGAAGCTATAGTGTGTTACAGAAAGATTACTATCTGGCCTAATTTGACAAAATTCTGAGGAAACTATGTTTTTAAATAATGTGCCAATTTGACTGTACTAGGCTCCAAAGAATCTTTTTCTCTCTATTTTAACTCAGATATGGCTAAAGAGAAATAGAGATAATGAAGAATCTGTCAGAGTAGAAGGTCAGAGACCATGGACACCAATGGCCAATGGACTAGAGGGTGCTGTAGGGTATAAGCAATGATCCAAATTCCCCCAAAAGACAGCCAGTTGCTGTAGAGATTAATCACTACTCTGCATCATTGATAACTGTGTACTACTATTTGATTTTACAAAATGTAGATTTTTTGTTACAGTTATTCCATTCTTACATCAGCATTATACTGTATGTATTGGGACTACATAGGAAGAGATGCCCAACTGTTTATACATCGTCAGCATGTAGGAGCCTTCTCCTCCTCCTGGTAGATAGCATGGTAACACATTTCCATTCACATTGGGTGGAGAGAGTGGAAAGGATTCTGAAAGCACATTACTTGGCTACTCAAGAGGGAAAGACTTACATGGTGACTGCTGACGACTATTTCTCCAGCCTCCCTTGCAGCTAGGTGTGGCTGTATGATGGAATGTGTACTAGTAAAATATGAACGGAGGTGATGTGTGCAACCTTACCTAAAAGAAAGTTGTTTGCCTATTATATTTGTTATTCCTGTTGCCAGAGCAGAGACATAGCTTCAATTTAGAAGATGAAGAAAGCATTGAGGGAATCTTGGATATATCTTGGGACAAGCCAATGGAGCACAGCTGCACTGTCAGCCTAGATTTGCCTAAACTGTTATGTAATTGAGAAGCAACCTTCTGCAGGCTGCTTACCCTTATTCAGAAAGCCAAATCCAAGCCATTCTGAGTGACAACATAATGCCTTAGTAGGAAAGTATGCACCATAAAATTTTGTGGCATTCCTAAAATTATTGAATATCTAAAATTATTACCTATCTTGGTAGATAACATAACAGATGAATTCTATATATCATTACAATATGCAAGTATTCCCAAGTGAAACAGCCTTGAAATCCAATCAGATTGTAAGCATTTCAGATACATGATACTCAGCTTGGCTGGGATATAGCTCAGTAGTAGAATGCTTGTCTGGCAAGAGTGAGGCCCTTGGACTAATATCCAATATGCCTCCACCTCTCTCTAGCATATTTATGCTATTGTCACAATGTGGCTCTGTAATAGCAAATGTACCCACTTTTATTTCAATGTATAAAATCATTATTCCAGAATAATTTTATATAAGAATATAGATATACACATATCCTTAGAATGTTTTCGGTTTCAAGTTTAAGTTCTAGATAACCAGATCTCTTTTCTAGACAAAATATTTAGGTCTAGAGAATTCTAAGGAAAAAAAATCCAAAACAAAACAAAACAAAACAAAACAAAACAAAAACATTATTTTTGGATACAGAGTTTGTCATTTCACTGCCAGTGTAGTCTCAAACTCATTGCAACCTTCTTTCCTCAGCCTCTGTGAGCTTGGATTATAGGTGTGAGCTGCTATTCTTGGCTAAAAGATGTTTTGAAATCTGAGATGTATCTTCTAAAATCATATCTAAAAAAGCTTAATACACACTCAGAAAAGGGCAATTGCTTCTGAGACAGTGTTTCACAGTGTAGAGACAGAGTATTATACTGTAGGCCAAGCTGTTCAAGAAGCCACAACAGCTCTCCTGTTCCCGGCCCCAGCCGTGTACTGGGATTACAGGCATAAGCACCATACTCTACTTCAATACTGGCTTTGCTATGTGACCATGGCTGGCCTTCTACTTGCTACTTAGATCTGGATGGCCTTAACTCTACCAGACAGAGTTCCCGCTGTAGCAGGAATGACATAAATGTGAATAATACTGAGTTCTCAGTATAAGCAGAAATAGCAGATGCCTCATTACCAAGGGCAAAAACTAACACCCAATGTCTGCTAATCTCCTGCTAGCAGGACATCAGCTGATTGCAAATGGCTGCTTATTGCAAATGTCTGTTTAGGTTGTATTTTGGGACCAGACCTGAGCCCCTGGGCTCTCTGAGATTTTCCTTAATGTCTTGAATGCTAGAATTGCAGGCAAGTACCACTATATATTGCTAAAGTTTAATTATGTCAGTTGTTCAGAATTTGTCATTAGTTAATTAAAACACTGCCTCAAATTTTGTTACTTTTAGCTATGAGAGTTTGTAATGTATAAGGAACAGAAAATGGCTTATTATATTTTCCTTGGCTGTTATCATGCATTTGTACTGGAAACAGGCCTTTTGCCCAATAAATCAATAAATAGAATTGACTTAACAATATTTCCAATTCAATGATTTCCTTGGTAGTTCTATGGCAGGCTTATGAGCCTGTGCCATTATTCATGAATTCTGGGATAGTCTCATTTAGGAGTCACATAGCCTATGTGTATACACATAACCATTAACATTCAGCTCTCCAATTTCCAGTTGCATATAGCATAGAAGGACTTGCCCAACATGAGTTAACATCTTTCTTAGAAGGCAATCTCATATATGTAAGATCTAGCAGATTGAGCAGTAAGATTGAGCAGATACATCAAAACAAGTAGTTCTTTTATATACAAGAAAGTGCATGAACGCTGTCTGCAGGGAGAAGACCTTGAGAAAACCAATGCACTTGGAATTTAGCAGATTACATGAAAAAATCCTGGGCCATTTTCATTCAAGAGAAGTGTGTGGGGGGGCAGGAGTGCTTGTACATGGCCTTAATGCCAGCACTGGAGTATGTGGGGGGGATAGGGTAGTGATAGGTGTAGCTCTGTGAGTTTGAGTTTAGACTGGTCTACACAATGAATGCCAAGCCATGCAGGGCTATTCAATGTGATCCTGGACAGAAGGTGGAGAGAGAAGGAGAGAAAGGAAGAGAGAGAGGAAGAAGGGGAAGGACAAAGGAGATGGAGAGATGGAGGAAGGAAGAGAGAAAGATTCAGAGAGAGACAGACAGATAGAGACAGAGAGAGACAGAGAGATTTAAAGAAAAATAATATAAAGGAGGAATACCTAGGTGCAGTAAATGTATGTAGTAATTACAATAGAAACCTAGAAGAAGAACTTTGGTCACGTTTGTTTATTCATTTTAAACATGAAGGAGAAGAACCTAAAAGGGATGATCTTGGTGTCCTGTGCGAATCACAATACAAACCAAGTTTGGGGCATTATCAGAGCTCAAAATATTTTGCTTTTTCTTGAAAGTGGAAATGCCAGTGTAACTAAGAAGACAAGCATCCTCAATGTCCTTAAACTTACAATTGAGGACCTCTTTAAGATGTGAATAAGAAATCAGAATGCACACATTATAAATTACAAAAGGACTTTTTTTAAGTTGCATGAAACCAAGCAGATTTTCATCAACAAAGCACCTATGTATGTTACTGTTGGAGGGGTGACACACACCTTACCCACTGACTATATCAAGGAAGAATTTTTGGTATTGTTTATTTTGGGCAGCAGGATTTAATACATAGAGTAGCTATCTGAAACCTCATAATAGCAATCCTTTCTCTGACTGGGTTCTATTGTGTTGGTGTTCAGATCAAATGTCAATGTCCTCTGATCTTTGATGCTCACATGTGCTTATTACATGGAACAGAATTTAGCAGGTGTTTGATTGTTTAGCCAGCATTAGGGAAGGTGAGCTGGGAGTAAATGGTTCTGACAGAGCTTTGTTTTAGGCTCGCTGACTCTGGCTGAATTTGGAATAATTGTGTTGCAGCAATAGCAATCTTGCTAAGTACAATAGGACTCTGGAAAGCTTGGCTCAGAACTAATGGACTACAGCTACCATCTGCAGGATGGAAACTAAATTCCTCTGAAAGAAAGTGCTCATAAATGTAACTAGCCATCTTGTTGATTAGCTTTCTGGTGGATAGGATTGCAGTGCCTCAGTGTACCAGCCCAGCCTTTCTCCCAAAGGCAATTGTGGCTGAAAAACACTTGTTTCTGAATACACATTTGCCTTCTAAGTTCCAACACATTCAGAGACCCTTTTAAAGAAGACACAATCAGATTATGCAAAATGTAGAAAATTGTGTCAACATTTCTCCAACTGTAAATTAAAAGAGGGAACATAAGCTCTTATGCCAGCGCTTATTATAAGGCCACATTTTCTAATCCAGTGTACTTAGCATAATCATATACCCCGCTCTATGGGGCTGGAAATTTCAAACTTACATTTTAAAAATTTATGCAAAATACAATTTTAGCATTGATTCTCAGTATTAGCACACAGTTTTCTATTTTTTAACATTCAATCTTTGCAAGCACATACTTGTGTCCCCCATGCAACACATACATGCTAACCACATCACTCGTCTATCATATATAAGCTCTTGGGCTCATTCTCCTGCACCATGTACACACACGCACACATACACACATACACACTCCACAATTCATCATTATTGACACTTCCACATTCTTAAATATGGATGAACCTTTGGCTTCAGAATTTTAAGTTTTGGAGATTTCATTCTTGTTGGAAATCTAGCTACAGGTAAACTTTTAGGTAATTAGGAATAACCCCATTGCTACCTGAGCCAAAGATGGACTAGTTTTTATAAAGAAGAAGGGATCTGAAACCTTCAGGCAACTTCCAGATTTATTTCTCCCACAATTCTCAGGATTTCATCTTTGCAGCTTAGAGAAATCCAAAAGATAGGGTAGACTCGCTGAGAGTGGACAGGGTTCAGCAATGGCTGCTGTTCACCTCTGTATAGTTGTTTTTTTGACCCTTCTCCCTCTGCAGGGGCTATCCCAGCAACTCGCTCCTTGAGCAATCAGTTTCTATCTCAGTGGGGACAGGTACTGGGATGCAGCATCCTGAACTCTTGGCTGCTTCAGACTTCAGCATGCACTTTGTACTATGCTAGCTAAGCTTCTGTGTTGCTTTAACCCACTGGTTTCCAGTTTGCTGAGCCTGAGAATCTGCCTAAAAAGCTCCCTTCCTTAGTTGCTTTACATTGGCTATGTTATGCCAATCTTTCTTTTCTTCTTGAGACATATTCTTATGTATCTGGCTTACACTTGCTATGCAGGTGAAAGATGACATTGGATGCCAATCTTCCAGACTCCACTTCCTGAGCGATGGAATTACAGGCATGTGCCACTCTTTGGTTTTAATCGGTGTTGAAACCTAGGATGTGGTAGGGTTCTTACCAACCTACCAACTGAGCTCCATCACCATAGCAACTCAGCACCAGCTTAGTTTGTGTAACATATATTCTCCACCTTTCCCCACTCTGACCAATTGAAGTATTGCTTTTCCAGCCAATGCTTGGGATCCTGAACATCTGTTAGGATATTCTCAGGAGCTATAGTTGACCTGTTCTTTTAAGAATCTCCTCTTTACCCCAGTTACTCACTTAATTATCATAATGAGGCCACTGTGTTAAGATAGTAGGCTCCATCTCTGGGTTTACATTTCCTTAGAATATCTGGGACATATGTTCTTGTATGTTTTGTATTGGTGAAGAAATGCCAGGTCCTGGCCTCAAATCTGTCATGCTTCAGTATACCTAACTGAATAGAGTAACTCCATTGAGTAACAATAGGTTGGAATATGGGGATGTTCTATTGGAATTGATTACACTTGCAAACACTTCAATTGTCTGTTTTTACATTTCCATTGATATACTCTTATTTCCCATCCATCTCTTGGAAATATTCCATTTTCTTGGATGGCAAGGTTAACCTGATGTTTATTTTCATATTTGAATTTACAACTAGACTACATATGAGTTCCATCATGACTTTTTGGTGGAGAGATCAAGGTTTTGTCTTGGTTTGTCATGCTCTGTTTTATGTAAATCTTATTAACTGTTTCACACCCAGGCAAGTAAGACAGCAAGTAAGGGGCTTAAGCTAAAACTATTGACTTAGTTCCAAATGTTACTTTTCACTCATTTCTTCTACATCAAATTCCTTGAGTCCACTTCTTTCAAAACATTTTATCCTGTCATATCAACAACTTATTAATCACTACTTTACAATTAGTTGATGCCTCATTAGTATCCAAAGCAACCCTGCAGCCTGAGCAATTTCAGACCCATTTTGAAGATAAGTAAACCTAAGATCTAGATAGGTTTTGATTAGTTTGTGTCCTGATCTTTGGCATTCATGTTATTTGAAGTGGCTGAGAGTGAGTAGATAGAGTTCTTTAGGAGACTGGAATGCAGGAGGGTTCAGGGACCATTCACTGGGGAACAGGCATGATTTCAGGGAGGTTAGATAGGAGGTAGACAAACCTTAGTTTTGGATGGCCTTGTCAGAGAACAACCAGGAGGCAATATGAGAGGACATCTGAGTGTTAACTGCTATGTCTGGGATGTCAGGGGTGGTGCGTCTCTTGTTCAGTTCTCACATTTAACAGTGTGACCAGAGAGATCTGTGATCTCTCATTCCTGCCTGCAGGAGTTGGGGGTTGGGAGTGGGGAGAACAATCACACTTATTTTCTTATCCAGGTCATCTTGGTTTCAGACCAAATCTTCCTTTTTATAACCGAAAGGAAAGTCAAGGAGGAATGAACTGGAAAAATATGACTAGGATGGCATCAAAGCAAGGGTGTTTATAAATATGACTTGCTGACGATATTTGGTCAAAGTCTGCAAGTGGCTGACAAGAGCCCGCTGTCCACTGCATCTGAGTTTGTCTCTGGCTATTAGTCCTTCCTCTATCCAATACCACTGTTCTCCCTGCTTGGGGAAGGTAGGGTAGGAACACATAGCAGGTTGGTATTCCTGTTTCAGATCCTTACTGGGCATATGTAGTCTTTCTGAAGTCCACTTCATTTAGCGATAGGCAGGGATTCCTTCTATTTCCTTGGTCAAATGTCACCTTATAGGTGTCTTCCACGACAATCACAGAGACCCTCTTTTCCCCTTCCCTTCTGTCTTCTATCTTCTTGATTCCCTTATCCCCCATGCACCCTTCCTGAATGACACAAACATATACTAATTATTTTGGAGGACCATCTCTCTTTTGTTTAACACTGATATAGTTATTATGTATTGTATTTTATTATGATTAAATTTTGATGACTACTCCTTTTTGTGTCTTAATAAAGAGTCTTTCTACCCAAACTGTCCCCAATTTTAAGGATCTTGTAGAGATGTAAATAAAAGATCATAGAAAAATATAAAAGAGAAATGAGAAAATCAGTGAGAAAAGCAAGGTTTGTTATAGTATTAAAGATGACAAAAACATCAATTGTCTAATAACCAAACCAGTGGACTCTAGACAAAAGGGAAAAGAGCAGACGCACAAGCACATTTATCTAGTCCCATTAAGCCACAGCACGATAATATGAATTCGAATCCTGATCTTTGTACTTATTAGATGAACCCTTAGGCATCTCCCTCTTGTCAAATGTATTCCATTAGAGTGTTATCCTCCACGGGCTCTGATGGGGATTAAATGAGAACAGAATGTGTGTAGGTCCTGAGCCCAGCATTGGGATCATCCTGAGAAGTGCTGATCTGGGCAGGTGAGGCACTGGAAATGGGAAGCAGGATGAGGGGTGTTGTGCACAGCTCCACTGCAGACCATGCCACCTGCTCCTTAGCCTTTCCCTAAAGCAACCAAGCCATTGGGAAATGCAGAGTCCCCAAAAGAGCCCAATCTATCGTGTTCTTAAGTGATGTTAAACACTTTCAAAAAGGAAAAGTTTGCCAAACATGATTGCTCCCATATCTCTTCTAAACATAAATGTCATATTCTAAGCGGGGCTTGGGCTTGTCATGAAATGGGGTGATGAACATTTAGAGATGGACATGGAAACTGGGCTTTCACGTGGAGTTCTTATAGCCCTGTCAACTAATCTGCTGTGCCTTACCCTGGTGTACGAGTAGGAGCTGCCTGTAGAAATGAATAAGCTAGTCTAGGTGGAGGATAGTAAATAACAGCTGGCAGGAAAAAATCCTGAGGAAAATTAATTTTCAGCAGTGGCGGAGAGCAAAGCACAAAAGACTAAGGTGCTCTTGATCCTGATTTATAGCATGTCCCCTCTTCTCTTACAGTAATGAATCACGGGCTTTCCCTCCCCAGTCTGCTCCGAGGTTCACTCCACAGATATAGATGCAAGCACAGGAACTCTCCAGTTAGGAATTTTTCTTTGCTCTGTGTCACTACTGACTTTTCTCAATATTAAAACAATTACCAGAACATAATTGTTTAGTGATGAGAAATCTATTGTGATCTAAAGTAATATTTATACCAGTTCTAGTTTGCTTTCTACTGCTGTGATAAAACATTAACAAAAATAGTTTGGATGACGGAGAGATATTTTTTGGCATAAATTTCCATGTCACAATACATCCTTGATGAAAAACAAGGGAAGAACCTGGAGGCAGAAACTGAAATGGGATCATGAAGGAAGGCTGTTTACTGGTTTGCTCACCAAGGATTGATTGCTCAGTCTGCTTCCGTGCACAACCCCAGACCATCTGCCCAAAGGTAACCCCACCAACAGTGGGATGGGTCCAGGTTCTTCTACATCAACCATTAATCGAGAACATTTCCCAGCCCCACTTGCCTACAGGTCAATATGATGAAAGCAGCTTTTCAGTTGAGGACCCTTGTGTCTAAGAGACTCTAGTCTGTATGAAATTGACAAATGCTAACCAGTATATTATTGTATCTGTGATAGCCTTAAACTATGTATTTTAACAGACAAAAACTATTTAATTATTTTAATATTATGTTTATAGTATGTGGTACTGGGTCATCAAGTTTCCTGGTAATCTCCATGGACTCTTAGTCATAGTTTTCCTTTCTTTTATTTGCACCTGAGCTTGCCTAATGCTAGTATCTTATCAAAACTTCCTCAGATGTCCTTGTTAAGACCAGAGGTTGTGATTCCAATGTTCACTTCATTTCCCAGTGTTGTAGCATCTGATACTGTTGGATGTTGGAGCCTTTCTTGTAAGACATCTTTCTCCATTGGTCACCAAGACAAACATTCTTATCATGTCCGCACCACTCTGAGACTCCTCAGTGTTAATATTTCCTCTAGGCTCTGCCCAAAAATTATGTACCAACTGCCAGATAGGAGCCAGGAGCTAGGCATGTTGGGTTTTGGGGTTTCTCTCTGTCTGTCTGCCTGTCTGACTGTCAGTCAGTCGGTCTGTCTGTCTGTCTGTCTGTCTGTCTGTCTGTCGGTATGTCTGTCTGTCTGTCGGTATGTCTGTCAGTCGGTCTGTCTGACTATCTGTCTGTCTGTCTGTCTGACTGTCAGTCTGTCAGTCTGTCTGTCTGACTGTCAGTCAGTCGGTCTGTCTGACTGTCTGTCAGTCAGTCGGTCTGTCTGACTGCTGCTGTGTCTCTTTTTGTCTCTTCCTGTCTTCAAGTGAGAACTTGTTTCCTTATTTCTCTCTCTTCTTTTTCTGTTTCTCTGTCCACTTTCTTTCTCTGCCTCTCCTCCCTCCCCTGACCTCCTTCTCAGGTCCTCAGGAAGCTTCCTTTTATACTAAGTCTGTCATAAGGCTGGTACCTCAGGGGACGCCTCAGCATGGGCCTACTACGCACCCCCTCCCACTGCATCATACTGCATTTTCTAAAACTTATCACTCAGTATCCTCTGAGGTTTTTCTTTCACCTAATCTCCATATGGTTTTCTCATTGTAGGACTGTCTATTCTCACCGTGAGCTCTGCTTAGGAAACTTATCCTATACCCCTATTCCAATATTACTGCAATTACCATATCTATATTAGTTATATCTTCAATTAGTATTTCTTTTCTGGGCTCAAAGTTATTTAATGCTTCTAGGTATTCAGCATTTAAACATCTCATCTTCTATTTCTTATCTTCATTCTGTTGTTGTTTTACCTTTGAGATGACAGGACCATTCTAGATTGTCAAATCCTTCCTCTTCATCGTCTCCCTATTTCTACTGCTAAGACTCAAATTCAGTTCTCTCTTATCTCCTCTTTGGTTCATTGCACCAGGGTCCTCTCCATTCCAGTCTTTTTTGTTATTATATCCACTTTTCTCATCTTACACCAAAATGGCTTTATTTATATTTTAGTTATTGGTGATGGAATGTTGCAAAGGATGCCCTTGAATTGCTGATGTTCCTACTTCCAACTCACAAGAGCTGGGACTAAAGACAGGTGAACTACACCTGGCTGGAGCCATGCTGAGATTAAACACAGATCCTCTTGCATACTAAGCAAGCATACTACCAACTGAGCTATGTCCGGAGACTAACAGTGGCTTTTGTTGTAACAAATTTTATTAAAGCCCTTAAATTTAAAGCTGTCCAATGACTTTTAAACAAGTATTATAATGGAAGAATGGGAATTGGGGGATGGGCATGGGAAGTTGTGGGGAGATTATCTTTAATGATAGTGTGTTACACATTTCAAACTTTTGGAGGGAGCATGATTTGTCTATTTCACATTGGAATTCACATATCAAACCCTATGTTGTGCACACACATACACATACACACATATACATGCACACTCACACACAATTTTACTTGTTCACTATGCATTACTAGAAAACAATTATAAGGCTGTTTGATGACTGCTCATTTTCCTGATAACAAAGCCCCAAGGTCAGAACACAAGTCTTAAGAGACAGGTTGACAAAACACTGCTTGTCTTGCAGCATTTTCTCTTCTGCATTTTAGCTTAATTATTGATTTTGATAGTTACTTAGTATCATTCTAAATAGCACATTGCTTATCCAAATCAGCGTGTTTCACTCCGATGTTCCCAACTGTATAGATATCACAGTCTTCAATCTCTCAATTCTTGATGGAGTTTCATTTTTTCCTATTCTAGCCTTGTAAGCTTCCAGTTTCCAGGTTGTCCACATCTTGAATGCTGTTTCTCATGTGCGGCGCATCCTTTATGCACATTATCTCTTCCTCTTTCATCTGTGGATGTCTAGAGGAAGTCTTCCTCTAAGAAACCTTCCTGAGGTGAAGTCCATCTTCTGTCCATGGTTCCTGAATTTTCCCTACCTGCTTGGTTGCTACCTTTGGTTTTCTGAGTTTCCACAGCTTCACGTTCCCTGGGCTAGTGTCTGTATTATTTGTGATAGAGTACTTTTATCTAATAGTAGATAAATGAATAGATGATAGAGTGCACAGTACAAAGAAGACACTCAAGTTTTGGGGTCCAAAGAGGACTCCCCCACTTAAATAAATTAAAGGAGGAATAAAACTTATTAGTCAAGTTATAATTTACTTCTAAGCATATATGTCTACTGATGTATTTTGAAAACAGAACCTTTACTCTTTTCAGGCAGAAGTCAGACATAAACTCAGCCAAATGATACCTTTTTCATGGTTGGCAGTTTAGTTAATTAACAGACTAATTTTTTAAAAATTAATTTATTCACTTTACATCCCTCATTCCTCCTCTCCTCCCAGTCCCACCCTTAAAAATTTCTCCCTGCCCCATATTCTGATTTCTCTTTAGATCTTATAAATCTTTTGCCTTTTAGAAATCCCTTCCCTGACTACCCCCTCCCCTACACCTCAGAGAAATGGAAGTCCCCCTTGGGTACCACCTGACCCTGGGATATCCAGTGTCAGAAGGCCTAAGTGTACCCTCTTCCACTGAGTACTGATCAGGTTCAGTTGAGGGAAGGGGATCCAATGGCAGGTGACAGAGTCAAAGACAGCCTCTGCTCCAATCAATCCACTCACAAAACCATCAACCCCAAACTTGTCCTGCCTATAAGATACACAGGGATAAAAATAAAGCAGAGATTGAGGGAGTGGCCAACCAGTGACTGGCTCAACTTGAGAGACACATCCGATGTAAGAGAGCCAATCCCTGACACTATTAATAATACTCTGTTATGTTTGCAGACAGAAACTCATGGTTTTCAGAAAACAAAGCACAAAACACAGACTAACCTCATCTATGAAGTCCTGTTCAGAGACGGGACTGGGATAATAGCTGGAGGAGACACATGATTATTGGGGGAACGTGACTTCCCGTTCTAGCTCTAGGTCTAATTGCATGGGTGTGGTCCTTCTGAAGAGCATTTCAATAATATCTAAGTGCTGGACTGTTTTTACTGTCCCCAGTACCCAGGGAAACTGGCAATCAGATTATCAAGATAAAATTCTGGTAGAATGGAAAAAAATTGTAAAGTGTTTGTATACATAATACTTCAAAAATTTAACATTTGCTCCAGTCATATTATCAAAATAAATATTCCAACATGAAAAATATTAGCCCTCAAAAACAAATATGTTTGATGTGAAAACAAACTTTCTTTTGGCAGCACTTGCCTGGGTGGAGGTGGCAGCAGGAAAGCTGTCGAAATGTGGTTTAATCTTCTCATGAGAAATTTACCAAAGACCCATTTTTTTAACATTGTATTACTTTAAAAATAACACAGGAATAAAAATAATTGTACCAGAAATAAAAAGGGTGAATTTTTACAATGTTGTTTTGAATGTCTCAACTGTTGTAAAATCTCTGCCCTATAATATTATTTAAAATATGTATGGGAGGAGTGGGGGGTACAGTGGGAAATGACTATGATCAAAATACATGCTACAGTTGTATGAAATATCAAAGGCTAAATATATTCAAAATGAATTTCCTTATTCTATCTTCCCCATTATCAATAAATTATTATTTCCTTTGAATATATTTATAATATCTCTATCTATGTATCTATTTTTCTATAAATAGATATCATTTACTAGATATTATTTGGAATATATCTGATCAATCTTGTGTGAAAGTACAATGAATGTTTTAATATCTGATTAAATGGAAAATTACATATTCTTACTATCTTAGTAGATATACTGTATGGATGGATGTCTAATAGGAAGAAATCTCTATCAACATTTTATTTATTTATTTATTTATTTATTACAGATACTTTACAAAGTATCTGTAACTTACTGTATATTTCTGAGTGATTTTATGAAGTAACAAATCATTTATGATAAAGGCATTTAGTTTTTCAAAACAACCTTGAAATTTATTAAGGTTTATATAATAACTTAAAAATTTCTCCTCCCCCACTCCATTTAGTGCAAACATTGAAATCAAAGTCTTATTCTCTCTGGAAGTAGTTATATATTAAACTGCTGTCCAGAAACCTTGGGACATATTAGCTTTTAGGGAAAAACATTTCCAGTTCATATTTTGTACTTTGAAGTAATATATTCTTACTATGACTCTAAAACCTGTCTAAACCACCATTAACATTTTAAAAGAAACTTCTCTAGTTCTTACAAAACAGAAATAAATAACATCTGACAACCGCATTAGGGAGCATAAACATAAAATTACCCGTTATTAAAAACTGAGCACATTTTTCTCAAAGAAATATATGACTCAGCTATAAAATAGTATGTTTGCCATTCACACTAATGTTTCTACATTATGTTCAATCTTCTAAAAAGCTGACATGGAAAATAATGGCGTAATAAACTAATTCATCATAATGTGCAAAAGAAACTGCTGGAATAAATTGTAATAACCTTTCAAAAACTAGCAGCTTTTAAAAGTATTAATTTCTACTCCAGATAATTGGAAAAGACACCTGGGTGGGTGGGCAATATTTTTTATAGGATTGCTCTGTCAGGAGCTTGAGATTGTCTCAGAACTCAGCACTGATCATTTAGCACTAAATGACAGCAAATCTTGCAAATGGGTCTTCCTAGGTGGTGTTTGCCATAAATTACCAAACTCAACTCCCCTCAAGGTCAACTGCACGAAAGGGCAGGTATGAAATGGCCTTTGTGGAGACCTAGAGTGGTCTTCGGGTTTCTCATAAATGGACAATAGTTGTGTTGGCTGCCATAAAATCAACTTAATGGACTGACGACATAAATTACCATCAAACTTTGACAACATTCCTCTTTCTGAGAGAATAGACAGGTGCTTTTATATCAAAGCTGGGGAAAATGGATAACAATATGTTAGCATTTTTATTATAATCATAAATATTTTAACAATGTTAAGTGGGGAATGAATTAATACTAGGAGCTACAATTTGTTTTACCTGATGCATTTAAAACAGTACCTAAGTGACACTGGTTTTCTGCCTGTGTGTAGTTTCAAGGAAAAGTTCCCCTGACCTGACAACCTTTCTCCTGAACACAAATAACTAAGAGCTAATAATCTTTGCTTTCTAGTCTATTTTATCCATGTGATCTACAAGGCTTGGAAGAAAAAGCTAGATGCCTGAAACCTCACTATCTCAACATAGCCACTGATTTACCTGTCCTTGGGTTCTTGCTTCTCATCTGTACAAATAAAATGACTGTCACACTGAGTCATTATGAAACCAATTGAATTAACCTGGAGAAGAAGGCATCGTAGAAACCCTCATCTTGGGTAGCATACCATATCAGTGCATTTATGAAGACAGGCTACTCTACTTTTAATTCATAATTTTAAAAACTCAATTGTTAGAAAATATAGCAGCTAAACTATAAGGCAGGAATTTGGATGTCAACGAAATATCACTATTTAGGTTAGTTTTATTTGTTCATCTAATTCCTGGCATCCTGAAACTATAGTTATTAAAGGATATTGCGCTAGAACAAAGGTTGACTTCTCATATCAGCCAGTTTTATCAGTATTCATTTTCTCTTAGAATGCAGGAATTTAACTGAATATTTTGCCAAAATAAATGATGCATTGAATAAAGGTATCTTCCAAGGTGGGACTTTCTATTATGACTACTATATATAATGTTTCAGCAACCATATATACATTGAAAAGAATACAAGTCCCCAAGCAGAATGTACTTCCTAGCTAGCCACAGGGTTGCTGGTCTTTCTTTGTGCCATCCTGCCTATTTATTTCTTTCATTCTGTTCCTATTGCCACTTCTGTCCAAAACCTCGTCACCTTAGACCTGAATTATTGCAGCAGCTTTGTTGTTCTGGTCTCTTTCCACCAACCCATCCTGCCTTATCCTGCCAAATTAATCTTTTTAAAAGCATTACTTAAATTACACTACTCCCCTGCTCAAAATTTTTCAATAGCTGCCGCATGGGGCCAAAGGCCAGAGTCTTTAGGGAGAATAGAGGCTGTGGGTGTCTGACTTCACCTCCCCTTCCAGATGTGTTTTCTGGGGTTTCCCTGCACAAAACTTCAGGACAAGGTATTTGTTGTCTCCCAACCTCTAAAAGAAGTTCCCTGACCTGTGTCTTCAAGTTCTATTTAGGTGTAGAAAAGGATGTGCAAACCTTGCCAACCCAAAGCTCTCCTAGTCAGGAACTTGGAGCACTCTGCTTGTAGTGTTGCTTGGTATTAAACTTTAATTTCTTTCACTACTAGACTGTTATAGAATTTTGTGTCATGGGACTGCTCACTCACTAATTTGCAAAGCTCTTGGAAGGCAGGGTATTTTGAGTTCTCCTTATCTGCCAATGACCCCAGCATGGAGTCAGGAACCAGCAGCACCCATCAGACACTTGTGCAGTAAATGAATGCAATGGGCTGCCATTGGCCTCTTGTATTATCAGGATGGGAGCTATTGAGTTATGCCACATTGTAGCTTCAGATGTTTCAAGACAATGGTTTATACTTGTGAGACAGTTTCCCTGAGTTTAACAAACTTGGTTTTAGGGTTTTTGGTTTTTTGTGAAGCTCTACATGATGAAGCACAAGCTGAGCCCTGTATCCTTAAAATTTAACTCTAAGCCAAATATGGGCAGCAATAAATTCAACAAACACTAGTGTATAGTAATTGAATAAACAATAACTATGTAATAGTTCTCTGCTACCATAAAACTCATTCACGTCTAAATAAAACTGAAATCAATGAAGGAATAAAGGTGAAACCATTGAAGGAATAGAGTAAGAGGAAAAGGCAAGAATGACATCGTCTAAATATCCTATACTAGACAGAATAACTGGTATAGATCAGCAAGAGTTGACTGATCATCAGAGCTGCTCTCTACGAGGTATATTTTCTTATATCCACAATTCAGTGTCCTTGTACCTTAGTATTCTTTTAGGCAAATAGAACTCATATGGACTTCTAATTCATCTGGAAAGGCTGGGATGAATGGAACCCTTTGAGTTGTTTATTAGGATGACTGATCTAAATCTCTGTGGGAATCCAACCCAGCACCTGGCACATTAATAAATGGTAGCTATTATTAATTACTGTTTTTGTTTTGGTTGTGTCTTTTTTCACTCATTACCACCCAACTTACCTAAAAGTCAAAGAGCAAGGGTACTGGAGTTAAATAGGCTTGCGTTGGCTTTAGTACTTATTGGCTTTAGTATTTATTATCTTATTATTTATTAAACTACCTAAGCCTCAATTTAACGCAGCAATAGAAACCCCACTAAGCTATGTACAGAACAGGAACCCCATGGGTAGCAAATACAATGTGTGAGTATTTCCAGACAATGCTTTCCTACTGTGTGTTGAAGACCATATGATTAGGAACACTCTAAGAGTGAGTCAGAAACCTCTCTCCATTGTGTCTTATTACTTTGCAATGGTACCATAAACTGGTATTGTAAACACCTTATTTTTTTAAAGGGTGAGGGGTCTGATTGTTCAGGCAGCATGTGTATAGTAGAGGATTGCAAATTTGATCATCAATAGGAGGAGAGGACCTCGGCCCTGTGAAGGTTCTGTGCCCCAGTGTAGGGGAATGCCAGGGCCAGAAAGTGGGAGAGGGCGGGGTGGCAGGCATGGGGAAGGGGGAGGCAACAGGGGTTTGTTTTTGTTGTTTTTGTTTGTTTCTTTGTTTTTTGGAGGGGAAACTGGGAATGGAGAAATTCGCATGTAAATAAAGAAAATATCTAAAAAAAAAAGAATAAAAATCTCATAAAATAAAAAAAAAATTTTTTTTAAAGTATTTGTATAGCTACAGTTTACAAAACACCTTTGTAACCTGGGACTACGTTTCCCCAATATGCCCTGAATTAGTCACTTGCTGTCATCTTCCTGTAATCACTATCCCTGTGTCCCATTCTTTCATCAAGATGCTTAATAAGTAACAATAACGATCAATGCCTCCTCCAAAGGAGGCTAGTAAAGTCCTCAGATAAATTGCTGCCGTCATAAGCTTGTATTTTTAGAAATACTTGACAGTCAGAATTGGACAGATGGAATTGAGCCATCGATCAGAGTCTCCCTCTGAGCAGTAGATCTCAGAAGCAGAGGCTCCTCTGGGCGGGCTTTCACAGTGGACACATAAAGCTGCTTTCCTCACTTCTCTCTGATTTCGAAGATACTGGAGAAGGTATCCTCGAGGTTACCTGTTCTCCTGCAGGCTAAAATACGGCTTTGTAAAATGATCTAGGCGTTGGCATTTGAAACAAAGGATACACAAAAGAGTACAAAGAAACAATGGTAACTCCCTTAAATCTAAATAAAATCTTTATGCTGTATCCCGATTTTAATGTGCTATTATCTTAATTCAGTAGGAATGCAATTAAGTGCTAAGAAACAGAAAGAACTCAGAGTTTTCTGAGATTGATATGTTTTTAGTATTAGAATAACTGAAGCTTATACTTTAAAAATTCAGTAAATATATTCACTTCCCAACAGTATCTACAAGGTCAAACCCCAGACTAACACAGTAGATCTTAGGGTGTTCCAGGCATGCTGGGCGGTACGTATGTAATACTATAAACTCTGTATTTCCAGGTATGCTGGGCGGGACATATGTAATACTATAAACTCTGTATTTACAGGCATGCTGGGCGGGACATATGTAATGCTATAAACTCTGTATTTACAGCCGTGCTGGGTGGGACATATGTAATACTATAAACTCTGTATTTACAGGCATGGTGGGCGGTATGTATGTAATACTATAAACTCTGTATTTACAGCTTGTACTGCTTGTAATTTGATTCCAAATGGATAGTTTGCCAAACAACCAAACCTTTTTTTTTCAATTTATTTTGTATTAGCTATTTTCCTTATTTGCATTTCAAATGATATCCCCTTTCCTGGTTTAACCTCCAAAAAACCCCACTATCCCCTCATCTCTCCCTCTTGCTCACCAACCCACCCTCTCCTGCTTCCTGGCCCTGGCATTCCCCTACATTGATGATCAACTAGGCCATCTTCTGCTACATATGCAGCTGGAGCCCTGAGTACTCTTTGGTTGGTGGTTTAGTCCCTGGGAGCTCTGAGGGTACTAGTTAGTTCATATTGTTGTTCGTCCCAAGGGGCTGCAAACCCCTCAGCAAACAACCATTCCTTAAATGAGGATGCAATATAGTCTTGAGTTCCAATTTTTAACCCATTGATTTAGATTGGTTAAACAATAAGTTAGATGCAGAGGAATGAAAACAACTACAGATGTTTCTCATGACACTTGAAAAACACAGGTTAAGCATCCTTGAAGTTGCAGTCTGTTCTTCCTGTTCTACAAGGAGCTAAGGAACTGAGAAGATTTAGTTAGCCAGAACACAGGCAGGGCCCTCCCCTTACAATACCTCATCTTTATTACAGTATCCTTAGCATTGGGATTTTGATGGCCTTCTCTCGTGGGCTTTTAAGTGGAACTCATAGGAAGATCTTTTTTTTTTCATGATTTGTCATGGGACAGTCAGAAAATTATGAGCATGCCACCTGTTTCATAAAAGATTTTTTTATATACAAAATAAAATAAACTTAGCAAGCCAGAAATCAGTCAGTACTGCTAACTTTCCCATTCAAACGTCACTGGAGTAGACTTGGATTTCTCTAACTGTAATAAATGTCTACTTTTTGTGTCTTCTCTGCTGTTGAATTCTTGCCATAGCAGACCAATGATACCTTCGGCAGTTCTTAGTTTATTGATTATGGCCACATAGTTACATTTTAAAACATGAGTTATCAAACAAACAAAACCTCATAAATACTGTGGGTCTCTGACATTTAAGCCCTGATAACTACAAAGCATTGGATCAGCACGGTACTGGCTCATTACTGTGTCTGCTCCCAGAATCTACACAGCGTGCTGTTTCTGTATCTTTGGTTTTTGTTTTCTTTTATTGTGCTTATATCTTGACCATTGCCTCCCATGAGTTTGAACCATTTATAGACTTCTTAACTGCATCAGTATTTATGTTTAGCTTATGCACAGCTATTTGGCCATTCTATTTTAAATATTTCCTCTACTACCTTACTTAGTCTTAGGAGCAATCCAACAATATGAATAGCATTTGATTCATGTTTTTAAAAGAAACTTGCTCTCAGTGGGTTGGTCTCATCACTTTGAAGTGAATAGATTATGTAAGTTTTCATTCAACCATGACTAAATTCTTCAGTGGGTTAATGGTATGATATAATTGTTGGAACATGTTGGAAAGTAGAAGGTAGAGACAGGCTGGAGCAAAAGTAGGCAGTAGAGATGTATCTTCAAAGGATTCATCTTGTCCTGGACCCATCCCCCCATGCTTTGTTTTCTGCCTGCCATGAGCTGCTAAATGTCTCCTCACTAAGAGCTTCTGCCATAGTTGTTTCCACAGACTTGGAAACATGGAGTCAACTAACCATGGCCCATAATCACTGAGACTGGGAGCCAAAATTCAAGCTTTCTTTTTGAAGTTGTTTATTGCTAGTATCTGTCACAGTGATGAAAGCATACCAACACTCCTATTATCCCTACTCTCAGAGATGAGAAAATTAAAGGATGGAATGTTTCAACATATAGCCCTAACATGATCCACCAACTAGAAATTGGCTGAGTGGGTGATCAAACATACCTACTTCAACTATATCTGCTTTTAATCTGTTCACCTTTCTTATCATAGGAGGACTAAGACAAGCAAAGTGTTATTTGGGAATGTATTTTACCTAGTACAGATATCAAAGACAAAGGCTTTCTATAGTCAAAGAAATGATAGGTTTCAGCAAGGAGGAAATGGGAATATTGAAACTAGGGAGTGGGAGGAGATTGGCAATCACGTTGTAGAATATTTTAAAAGCTCAAAAGACCTGGAAAGACCTCATGCTCCAAGCCCATTGAGAGGTTCTGCATAGATACTGTGTGTGCAGGCAAGTAATGCGTTGAGAGTGCTGGTGAGGCAGCAGGTGTGGATGACCATATGTAGTTGGAAGTTAAGAAGGTTAGAGGGAGGTCCTCCATATACATACCTACATTCAGACACGCCTCAGTTACTCCTAAGAGGATTATCTGGCTAGTGGTTGTCTCATGGTCTCTCCTCACCTCCTGGTTCTCCTGTTCTTCCCTGTGAGCACCTAGAAAATGATTACTACAGTTAGATTTTTAAATACAGTTAGATTTTTAAATCCTTTTCCTTAGTAGCTATGTTTAAACGCACATACACACACACAAACACATTTGTGGAAAGAGACATACTCTTGGTGGTAGACAACATTTTCACCATGGTCAGTCTAGTTCCTTTTAAAAAAACAATTTATTGTTAAGAGCAATAAATCATAATGTTCAGTTTAACCCTAGAATACAATAAACAATTACTCATTCTGCTTGATTGGAAGGTGGGGTTAAACATGGGAGACTCCCACATGCACTCCAAATAATGTTCTTAAGCAGAACTTCTACTTGAGTTCTTGTCAACCCTCTGCCACACAGTCCCAGCAGAGCCTGGAATTCTAAAGAAATCAAGGAAGAAAAGATGAACTCAGTTACTTTGGGCAGGTCACATGTCCACTCTGCCTACACAATAGCCAAGAAAGTAGCTTAGTGCTTGTGAGAAGTTGGCATGCTCCCAGGCCTGTTGACCTCAGTAAGTAACAAAACAAAACTCTAGCTGCTCAGCTTCTCATTTTGTTTAATAAGCTAGAATTATTTCTCAAACATCTCAGATAAACAGAAATAATTATAATTATGAGTAATTAAAATGCTAAATGGAAGAGGGCTCTCAACATTCATTGCATTGTGAGCTGGTCCCTGGAGGGTAGCATCTTCAATTAGTTCAGTTTTACAACAAAACATAAATGTGACAATCAGTGATTGCAGGTATTCAGTTCAAGTAAGAAAACAAGTTAATTCACTGTAAAATCACCCTCTCTCAACTAGTTGGTGCCCTACTGTCTTTTGTGTTCAAGGTTTGTTTTAACTCTAGAATCTAGAAAAGCACCAGATAACAGAGGGAAGAATAATTCTGCAGTAGAAGCTGTGAGTGGATGCATACGAGACTCATGAGCTATTACTACTGGGCAGGGAAGAAGGTAATCGATAACAAAAAGTGTGGCTTTGAAAAGCCAGCCCTGAGCTAGGAAGATGGCTGAGATGAAAGTATTTGCTGTGCAGATGTGGGGACCTGGGTTGGATCTCTGCAATGCATGTACCCTGGACGCAGTACCTGGACACAGAGGCAGAGACAAGAGCATCTCCAGGAACTTATAGGTCAGTCAGCCCTGAGTGCACAGTAATACATCACAAAGTGATCCAGTCTCAAACAAGGAGGAAGGTGAGGAGAGACTTGGCAAGTTGGCCCTTGCTTCCACAGGCATGTCATAGCACATGAGTGCCTGCACTCACATGTACTCATGACACACAGATATTAGGTAGAAGAAAGGTCTTTCAAGTGAATTTAATAAATTATATGAACATATTTACTTAATTCACAACCTGTGTTTGATGCTTCAAAGCTAGATCTTGCTATGCTGCCCAGGCTGACTAGCCTCAAAACAATAATCCTTCCACCTCTACTCAAAATTCCACCTCTACTCTGAAATTCCCATCACCACGTTCTGCACTCTAGCATCTATTGTTAGTTTATGCTAGATGGTTGCTAAATTGCATTGCTAAGAACTAGTAGAACAGTAAAAACTACATACAGATATATTTATGTAGCCTCTCAGATATAACCTTAGAGCCATGTATGCCTGTATTTTAATAAATGTGCGTGTGTGCGCTATTCCTCATTACTCTTCACCTGTAATCACATTTTCTTTAAAAATTTAAATCATAAATTATTTTGATTTTTTATTCAGAACTCTTTCTCTAAATGTACATATGCGCACTCACACTTTTAGCAAAATGTATCCATTGTCTTTTTGTAGTATTAAATAGTTTTATCACTGCAATTTTTCTTAGCTATAATGGACTAAAATAAATTTTCAGTTGTAAGCACATTAGCAAGTAGGAAATGAATGTTTGCATCAAAGTCTCCAGTAAACATATGTCTTCATTCAGATTCATCATATGATTTGGCCACCATGACCCTGCAAAGACTATCATTTACTGGATGTCACACTGAAAGATGCCTTAAGCCCTTCACTCAGTAGAGGATAAACTCATCAGACATGTGGTGCCAATGGCTTCTGAACAATAAAACTATTGATTCTGCTCTTAATGCTTAGTTGTCTACACCTTGAATTTAGCTGAAAAGGTTACTTAGATACCTAAAGATATTAAACTTACACACAATTAGCTAAAGTTTGTTGCTGTGTCAACCATTTTGAAACTAATTAGTTTATAAGAACATTCAAAGAAGAGCTGTAAAATGTAATACCAAATGGCTCAGAATCAATTTATTCTTTGTTGATTCCATCTGTCCACTCACAGTTTACACTAGGTGTGTTTTGGAATCTTCAGCACAGCTACTGTATAAGAGAGTTAAATGCTGCCATGCCCTTAACACACTATTTAGGATATATACTACAACATTGTAGTCTATGGCCAGTCTATGGCTAAGAAGAAAACTATGTTGACTACAATGGCTGTCAGCTTTAGAAATTAATTTGGTCTTAATACATTAAAGAGGATCTGCTGTCCTTAGCAAATGATTTATAACAACAATGTGACCAGAAAATATTTTTTAGGACATTGTTTTGTTTTTGTTTTTGTTTTTGTTTTTTATTTTTATTTTTATTTTTTTTTGTTTTTGGTAGGGCCTTCCCTGGAGTGTAGTTAATATACTCAGTGTCACTCCATTGGAGAAAACTGATTCAGAGTCTCCTGGAATTTATCAGTTGTAAATAGCTACTTGGCCAGGACTGGGTCTTTGTTCCCACTTTCTCTTATCCACTTTCTCTTATCCATACTGGGATTTTGTCTAATGTGAGCTTGAACAAATTCTGAATTTAAGTTATGTAAACAAACAGTATGATCTACACACTTGGGAAGTAGGAGTATGTAAGCCATGAGGCAGAACAAGTTTCCTGGTCAATAAACTCTGAGGATCATCTAAACCACTCCAGTAGCCACCTGGAAGAGGTTTCCTGTTGCAGTCAATCACAGTCCATACTGTGTTGAGAATAAAAATCTGTGAAGCTATGTGCACCTGGCCGTTTATGGCTCTTGGTACTGGTTATTAGGTTCAGAATATGATCAGGACACTGAGTTAAATAAATAATTAATGAGGTCATATTAGGGCTATTTTCTAGATGAGTGGGTCAAAGTTTGGAGAAGCCAAGGCATTTAACTCTAGAAATCAGCAAGGCATGGAGGTAGGAGTCAAAATCTCACTCCAGAGATTCCCCAGGATCTATTTCAGAGGGCTGGGCGAGCACTCTCAATGGTAGGATGCTAAGAACTAACATTGCCACCTCTTCCATGTCCACAGCCTCCACTGCAAAATGCTTCTCCCTCACTGTAAAGACGAAAGGTAGCACATTGGTTTTGAGCATTCACAACTAAGGTTTGGTTCTACAATAATCTTAGTACTCTCTTGTTTTAGTTCAATTTCTGTTGCCATTATAATATACTGATCAAAAACAAGTTGCAGAGGAATGAGTTTATTTCAGCTCACAGGTTACAGTCCATCAATGAGGGAAGTCAAAACAGGGACTGAACTGAACCTGGATTCAGAGTCTGAAGAAGAGACTGTGGAGGAATGTTGCCTACTGACTCGCTTCCAGGCCCACACTTAACTTCTTTTCTTATAGCTTCCAGAACCTTCTAGGCTGGGAATTCCTATATCATTTCATAATCAATCAGGTGCCACACAGACATGTCCACACAGTCATCTCAGGTGAGATTCCCTTTTCTGGATATTTCAAGTTGACAACCATCAAGATTAGCAATCACTTCTTGGAGAGATAGTGGTGCGGTTGGCTGCAACAGATGTTCCTAACAGATAAAGAAGTGATCACTTCCTATAATATTATACAGAGCCCACTAATAGACAAGAGCCAGGTATGTCATGACCATGCTATTGCAAGTGTTAGCAAGTCCATTTAGAAGAGAGTCAGAGCGAGTTTTATTTTGCATCAAATTAGGGTTATCATGAAATAAAACTGGTAATTCTTTGGGGAGACAGGGTTTTATAATCTAACAAAACCTAGCAAAGTGTAGATAAATCTTACTGTGGTGACCGGCAGTGAGATCAGGCATTTTGTGTTCGTTCGTGTTTGCTTTGGAATGTTAAGCAGGTTGGATTCTTTTTAAAAGAAAACATTACATTCAGAACATTCTCCCATGAAAGCTCTCTTTGACAAAGTGTCATTTTTTCATATATTAGTGCATGTCTGCCTACATTTTATATTCAAAGACAGCATGCAATGTTTGAACAACTTTTGACAAGCCCGGGGAATTAAAGCACCGTAGAGGCGATTCTTTTAATGTGGTTCTATAGCCCATTTTGTTTTCTACGATGTACTTTAGGGTGAGCTATGGCATTTCCAATTACATCAACTTATGTTTGAAAAAGTACAGAGCGATCAGAGGTGAGTAACAAGAATGGCAAAGTCACCTCACCAGCAAAATAATTTTTAAACACAAAATTCTGATATTTGTTGAGAAAGAGGCATAGGCATGATATAAATGAATTATAAATGAGTAGAAAAAATAAATCAAAGATGCTTTTAATAAAACATTCAGGGAATTAGAAATTTCAGCCACCTCTTAAATACAGTATCTACTAAACTATACATTGTCCTCTATTGGAGACACAATTTATCCCTACTAGAAGCCTCAGAATGAAACTCACAGGTACCCCAAGTCAGCACGTGCAGGGTCTATCATTCCAAATGATAGGCCTCCTATGTCCTCCTTTGGTGAACCTATAGAATGGACATCCTGACTATCCCAGCTGCATCTCTCTGCGAGTCACCTGTCCTTGCTCATCCACATGCCTTGTTCCCCTCACCGCTTGACTGTGTTAGGTTCTTTCTCCACCCAGATCAGTCAGCTGATCTGCAGATAGCTTTTCACTTCTTTGGTGACAGCTGGATGTCACCTGCTTTCAGGAAGATTTCTCTGTCCATTCATTATTTTACCTAGTGTCTCTTCTGTAGACCCTTACCATTCAATTCCTGCCCACCACAGTTCCTGTAATACCATGACAGGATTTCTTCTTTTCAAGGACACATCTCCAGCAGACCCAAAGGTCCATGATGGCAGATGATTTTGACCTTTCTTGTATTGTTTAGAACAGTTATTTCAAACATTTTGTTATGAGGACTAATGAACCACTAGAGGGAGAAGTTTATGAATGAGATAAACTTTTATATTTTTTTCCCTTTTTGGTGATAATATAGACTCCTAAACATTAGGAAGTAGATTACTTTGGTTTTCACATATTGACATTCTCATTTGTCTGTTTCATTTAGCTAGCAATATGTTTCACATTTTAGTCCATGAGCATTCTCATAGCCATGCCCTTCTTCAAAGAAAAGCTCAAGTGGGATGGCTTGAGCATAAAGGGTGTTACCACAGAACTCCATGCTTGGTTTGAGTTTAATAAACACAGTAGAGACCATAAGGAAGATTAAAGAACCAGAAAAAAATTTACAGAAACGAAACTCTAACACCTGAAGTTGCTGAAGGTCTTCCTTTAAATTGTCAAGTCATTATAGTCTGAGAATGTTTCCATGAGTCCCGTGACCAGAAAAGAAGAAAATTCAAAATGTACACCAATTACTATGTCAAGGAAATGGAACCAGAGAATAAATAATCGTATACACTGTTACCAGATCACGAGGAGCTACGGTAATTGATATTTTCTTGAAAGGATCTCAAATCTAATGAGGCAGCTGTGGATAACTCAATGAAGACGATGACAAAGTCAGGGGATCAGGTCAGGGCCCTTAGCATCCAAAATTCAAATAAGCAGTCAGATTGGGATTGAATTAGCTGACGTCTGCAGACCACCTCTAAAATACAGAAGATATTACTTAGCAGGGCCAAAGTAACATCATAGCCTAGCAGCTTCCGAGGTTCACAGATGCCTTGGCTGAGGGGAGGGTGGGCCGAGGCTGTGAGAGGTTGGGTTGGGGATGGGTGCGCAACACTTGAAGGAGGTTAGTACAACCCTTACTTTTAACTCACCTCAGAAGTGCTTTCCTTAAGTCACAACTAAAAGTGCAGTGAGTTAATGGAATGTTATCGTCTACAGCATAAGTAACTTAAAAACAGCTTTTTTCTACACATAAATTACTTAACACAACTGCTCTTAATGTTCTAGATTGATGCTGCATGGATAGACTGCTCTATGTAGAGGAGATTCATTTTTTGTGTCTTTGGTGTTTGTTTCTTAAGCAGTCCTCCTGTTTTGAAACACATCAGAATATTTTTCCAGGAGCACACAGAGGTCTGTTTTCTAGGCTTTGCCCTTTTCTAGGCTTCCTGGGGCCAACATGTGGCCTGGAGCTTAATGCTGATTGTCATCGTCATGGTGAATGGATTAAGCAGAGAGTGTGTAGTCCCTACTGAGGAGCAGTCTTTGCTTTATTTTCATCTAAAGGATTGTCCATCCCACCGCCCTTCTTTTCCAAATGTTCTTGATAGCAATTCTCATTTCAAATGGACTCTGGAATCTGAGGTTTCCATACTTTTTCTGGCAATATATCTCTTATCAGATCAGCAAAAACAAGGTGAAACTATCTGTCACAGTCATTTCAAATGTCTCTCAACTATCATATTAAACATAAATGATCAATGGCTGCAGCACGGCCTCTGAGGAGAGAGAGAGACTTCTTTTTTTTCTTTTCTTCTTTTTTTAAAACTAAGGAGGACATTTAATTTGGAAGTTTGTGGCTTAAGCCTTTGATCCTAGCATTTGAGAGGCAAAGGCTGGAAGGGCACTGTGAGTTTGAGCTCAGAATATAGATGACATTTTTTTCTTATTTCAGTTATTGAATATTAAATTGAATATTCAGATATTAAATATTGAACAAATATTATTGTTTCAACAAAAAGAGAAATAAAATTGTAAGGTTAGCAGGTAGACAAAAGCCAAGAGAAATGTGTAAGTGAGTTAGTGTGTTTGGACCCAGGACACACACCTGAGGCTGGTGACAGCAGGAGAACCTTCCCTGTCCGAGTGAAACCATTGAGAAAGGTCAGAGTAGCAAGGGCCTTGTTTCAGGAAAGACTTTTTCAAGCAAGACAGCAAGTGCTGCTGAGTGTGTAAATTAGGGAATTTGTAAGAGAAAGCCTCATGTGTCATGTGCAAAAACTTAGTTTTTATTTTTATCTTCAATCAGAACCAAGAGAATAGTTTTGAAAGAGCTAATCTTGCTTTCCATTCACGCAGAGCACTCTGTAGAGATGCACGCCTACTCACAGGTATAGACAACATTCAATCAGACTCCACAGGAGAGAAGATGAAATGAGATTGGCACCAAAGTCATCACCAAATGCCTACTTAAGGCACAGGATGAAACATCTCCCCTCACCCCATGCAAAGCCCCAAAGCAAGAAAGTATAGAAGTTTTGAACATATGTAGGGTTTTCAAAAAGCATTGAAAAGCCTATTTATAACATGCATTACAAACCCCTTTTTGTATCTTATATACCAGTTCTTTTCTGTGTCTTCACTTACATTATAGGTATTTTGAAGAAACCTTAGCTTCTCAGGTGAGTTTCCCATGCCTCCAGAGTTGAGACTTCTTTTCCCAAACTACCCTGTATTCTGCAGTCCAGTGATAGCCTCTCATGTGTAGCCATCAGTATAACCCAAGTTCTTTTCCAAGAGATTGAAACTTGGCATGTGTCTTTTCTATCCAATGTCCGGTTCCCATCCTCACACCTTCAGTCCCAGACCACAGAGTAACACACATGTAACACCCATATTCAAGTATCATAATCTTGCTTACAATTTTAGTGAAAGAATAACACTAGAAATAGCTAGTAATAAAAACACATGTCCTGATATCCAGATATTTTCCTTTTTGAATTCTTCATAGTTCAGAATTAATCTATGATCACATAATGCAGAGGTATTAGAGCCACTCAGGAATTTCTAAAATCAGGGCATTTCTAAAGTGTGTGTAGTGCTCAAGTAGGTCTCCAGTAGATTTAAGCACTCTGTGGCCGGAGTGATGCAGAGCCAAATGCAACTTAGCTAAAGTTAGCAGTTAAAGTAACCTTCAAAGGAATGGGGCAGAAGCTTTTGCTGTGTTGTAACCACAATTGTAGCTCTCTCTGTTACTATATTCTTAGGGTGTCAAGAACAAAACAAACACCAAGGAGGTCTTGACTTAGATCCATGTGTCTAGAACTTACTTGGACAGCAGAAGACAGTCCTGAGAGGGCTTCTGCTGTAAGAGGAGTCTCTCTTTGGTAAGAGCTGCTTGATATTTGAAAGTCTGTACTTATTTGCCATTTGAAATTATAAACATGCACCTAAAGCAGCAGCCCGAGGACTTATATTTACCATGGGATATACACAAAACTGAAATGATGCTTGTCTGTGGTTAGCTAACGTCATGCATTTGTGCATTTATGCTGGAGATAAAAGGACATGCTAAATCTTGTTCCAAATAAGAAAAAAATAAATGGAATAAGTCCAACTGGTCTCTAACTTCAGCAATGTCTGTAGCAGTAATTTATTTACGATAATTACTTATTCATTGATACATTGAAAAAAAAGTTTATTCTTGATTTTAAAAATTTATTCACGTATAAATGGTAGGCATGTGGTATAAATGCCTGACATAGTTATTTTGATGTTGCATTTTATATGCATGAACATAGGTTGTACCAAAACAATAACGGGAAATGAGGTTTAGCTGTAAAACCAAAAAAGACTTTACTACATGGCCTCTAGAGATATCTGTTTGTGAATGGATTTTTAGACCATGAAAAGTGGTATATTCCTAAAAGTGGGACATTTTTAAAGTGTGTACAATATGTAAGTAGGTCTCCAATTTGGTATTTATTTTAAAAGTTTATGCTCAAGGACTTGGCAGACAGAGTTAGTAATCTATGTACTAACCAACCTTGCACATGGCTGATAAGAGTGATGAATAACACAACAAGGAAAATTATCATGAAATAAAACAAAATCTCCCTAATTTCCTATGCAGAGAGAATTTAGCATTTTAATTTGCCCCCAAATCAGGAGAGAAAATGAATGATGGCAAGAGACAGCGGAGGATCTTCCTTCCCCTGTGGTATAGTACTTTCTTCAGACATTGAAACATTGGGAAGCTCCATAAAATTGAAGTTGATAACTCAAAATAGTTTCAGGGAATCCCTGAAACTCTCCAGATTCCCGAGGCTTTTCCCTCAGCAAGAGTGTATGATCAGTTAAGGCTTCATAGAGTCATTTTCAGATAAGACAAACTAAGAGACTTTTAGACAAGACAAACTGAAAAAGGGGAGGGAAGGAGGTATTAAGGGAGAAAGGGAAGAAGGGAAGGGGAAGGAGAAGAAGGAGGAAGATGACAAAGGTGAAGAAGACAGTGATAAAGAAGGCAAGGAAGAAGGCGAAGATGAGGGAGAAGGAGGAAGGGGAGGAGGATGGGCGGAGGAAAAGATTCTTGGAAATAGTTTCAACTGTGCAGCCTGAAAGAAGCCAAGAAAAGCCAAACTGCCTAGGAGAGAGTAAGAGCAGCAGAACTGCCTGGAGAGGTACAGACCAACTCAGCTACTGGGAAAGTATGTCTTACAATCTGTCGACTGCCTGCAGGCTGTACAGTTGCTCCAGGTTTCTAGCTACTGTCAATTGTCATCCACGGTGGCTGGGTTTTGGTGATGCAGATGCTTTTGAATCATTTCTGCTCTTGTAAGTTATCACTTCTGCAACCCCAATACAGCTCATTGGTTGAACAAGTTGGACTTTGGGCTATTCATACTTTCATTTGGTTCTGGTTCCACATCATCTGTCCAGGGTTAGTGTGACATTCTTACCCCTATTAGAAGGTTCTGAAAGTACTCAGCATATGCTTCCAGGAACACCAAGAGAGTAATACTCTGCCAGAAATAAGTCACAGTAAATTTTTGCTTTTCTTTTTGTAGTTTTTGTCACATCTCTGTGTGTGTCTGTGTGTGTACACATGCATGCCACAGTATATGTATGGAGATCAGAGGACAACTTTTGGGAGTTCTGGCTTTCTACCATATGGGGTCTGGGGATCTGACATGGGTACTTACGTCTTGGCAGAAAGGGTCCGAAGCTTCTGAACCTTCCTACTAGCTCTTCAGTGTATGGTGGACAGAGGGAGGGGAAGGGAACAGGTCTTTTTTTTTTTTTTCCCCCAGAGGGGAAACCAGGAGAGGAGATATCATTTGAAATGTAAATAAAGAAAATATCTCATAAAAAAAAAGATCCTCTTCACCTTACACAAGATGAAATCTTTGGAAGATAAGGCTTAGGAAAAATATGGGAGAACAATGTATCAAGAAAGATTTCTTGGCTAATAACCACT
>NW_022196909.1:2609618-2626755 GCF_008632895.1 Mastomys coucha | reverse complement strand
GGGAATGCCAGGGCCAGAAAGTGGGAGAGGGCAGGGTGGCAGGCATGGGGAAGGGGAAGGCAACAGGGCTTTGTTTTTGTTTGTTTCTTTGTTTTTTGGGGGGAACTGGGAATGGAGAAATTTACATGTAAATAAAGAAAATATCTAAAAAAAAAAAAGACAAATAAAAAAAAAGAAAGATTTCTTGTGTGCTAATAGTTTTGGGTTTTATATAAGACTGTCTTTCAAAATGGTTATTTATTTCATGTATATGGATGTTTTTCCTCCACATATGTCTTTGCACCATATATGTGAGTACCTTAGCAGGCCAGAAGAAGGTGTCATATTTCCTGGGATTGAAAACCTTTGTGAGCTACCATGTGGCTGCTGGGAATCAAACCCTAGCTCTCGGGCTGGCGAGATGGCTCAGTGGTTAAGAGCACTGACTGCTCTTCCAAAGGTCCTGAGTTCGGATCCCAGCAACCACATGGTGGCTCACAACCACCCGTAATGAGATCTGACGCCCTCTTCTAGTGCGTCTGAAGATAGCTACAGAGTATCACGCCAGAGTGGGCCAGAGCGAGCGGGACCAGAATGAGCAGGGCCATCCTGAGTTCAATTCCCAGCAGCCACCTGAAGGCACATGATCATCTGTCCAGCTACACTGTACTCATACACATAAAATAAATAAATAAATCTTAAAAAAAAACCAAAAACCTAGCTCTCTGGAAGAGCAGCTAGTTCTCTAAATTGTAGAGCTATGTCTCCAGCCCTGAGGCCCATGGGCTTTTTATAGAAGATGAAGAAAGGCCTTTAGAGAGTAAACTTGATTGATGCCTTTGTACAAAATTCTGCAGCCAACAAGATTCTTTTTGCATTTTTGAAAAAAAAACCATTATTTACCCAGTATGTGACAAGTTATTTGACAATATACATTTCTTTTGTTTAAATATTTGTCAATTTGTGTGAGTGACTTAAACAGTGGCTTGGACATTGAGTATGGTCATATCTGGGAGCCTGTCTACTCATGGTTCTTCATAGGAGCTTCATAAACCAAGGATGGAAGCTCAGTGAAAAAAGTTTGTTTGTTTGTTTTCCTCCTTATTTTCTGAAGTGTGTCACTGTATTTGGTGTATGAATAGATAAGTACAGCTCAGACCCCATATTCACCAGCTTTGGCCACTACTGATATTCATTGGTTCACTGAGATGTCAACATGTGCTAAATAGTAAACACATAATATATAATCAGATAATTCTCAAACTGTATGCAATGGAGTCATTGCCATCTCCATTTTGGAACTGGTAGTATTCTAATTAGGATGAGGAATTAAGTAATGCAGTAAAGCCTAGTAATTCATAGAAGGTAGAGAAAAAGTTAATCTACCTTATTGCCCCAGTGAATACTCCTGTTATGTTAAAAACTGGCTTGACCTTGCTTAGTAATCCTGCTCCATTCACAGTCAAAGAATTTTCTTAGATTTTGACCAGGTCTTACCCAGATTCCCTCTCTCCCTGAGTTTAGAGCTCTGGTTTGCAAGCCTTGCTTCCATCCTTCAGTCCCACCAATACATTTGATTTCTTAGGGGGAGCTGCCATCATGTATTTTCATGTATTTGGCCAATCTTTTTTTTTTCTCATTTTCTTGGGGGTTGGAAAGGTTCAGATCAGGATGCCAGCATGGTCAAATCCTTATGACAATTCCCTTCTTTGTTACAGACTGCCAGCTATTCTTAACATACCTTGGTTTAGGTAGACCCCCTTTCTCTCTCTAATCTCTCTCATTTCCTTCCCTCCTCTCCTTTCCTCCCTCTACTCCTTACTCCATCTCCTCCCTTTTTTCTGTCTCCTTCCTCCTTCTCTACTTAAATTTTCTCGTAAAACTTCAGTCTTCAAAAACAGTCATTCTGGGAGATGCAGCACTGTGCCATATGATTTTGTAATTCAGTGTATACCTGATGTAACAACACAATTCAGAACTTTCATTATCAACCAGAGTCAGCACTGCCTGTATGAGCACAGACTTAGAATCATACACACAAACATTTTTACCCATGTGACTTGGAGAACATTGGGAATTCATGGAATATATGCATAAACTTACTGCTTTCCTCTGCCCACTGAATCTTTGATATACAACATTTCCCAAGGAGAAGTTTTATAGATACTATGTAATGTTGAAGTGTCTCTAAGATTTACTTATACATATTATACACATACTATTCATATGGTATTTTCCTATCTGCAACTTTGCTGGGAATGTTTGTGTGTGTGTGTGTGTGTGTGTGTGTGTGTACATGTTGCGCCATTGTTCCTATTATGGAGAGGATTTTAAAATGTGATTTATTTGCTTTACATCTTAAATTAAATAGTGAACTTTATTTTATAAAGCTCCCAATATATAAATAAAATTGTAAATGCAAGGCCATCATTGAAAAGAAATGCAAAGCAGGTCTACCATCTGCATACAGTTCCGTAGGACCTTCTTGGAAATGATAGAACAAGTTATCATTGTTAAATTTCCACATTATTTTTGAGTATAAAATAGAAATTATTTACATATGTTACCCCTAAGCTGCTCATACACACACATTTAGACAATGTGCATAATTTCAGTAATTCAGTATGTAACATATTTTTACTAAATGACAAAAAGTAATAATTTGCAATATTTCTTTCAGCATTAGAGTTTCCTGTTGCTGGAAAAAACTGTGATAACTAGTCTAATTTAATTATATTTTAGTTTTTCTTAAAAAGTCTGACCTGTATGGCAAAAATGGTAGAGAAATGTCCTAGGTCACACACTGGAGATGTGCGTTGCTGCTTTGCCTCTGGCATTAAGGAGCTCTGAGAATTGAAAAGATTATTTAAGCTCTGGAACTGAGTTTTCTTGTCTTTGAAAGAAGAGGATAACATAAAATTAGATGAGTTCCTAAAGTCCTTAGAGATTTGCCCAATTTGTGATTCTAAGTGGCTAGTCCCATACTAGACTCAAAAAATGAGTCTTCATGAGGAAAAAGGACAGGAAAGGTTATTCAAGATGAATATTATCTTTCCTGTGGTCACAGGAACTAAAAGTTGTCATTACTAAGCAGCACATTCCAGGTAGCATTCTGCAGTTATTCAGCTTGTGGTAAGTTTTTTTTTCCTTTTTGTCATTATGACTGCCACAAGGTTCCCACATCAAACATTATTTCTTAATGTATTTCTTAGGTATTTCCAAATGAGTTTAGTATTTGATTAGATCAGCTCCATAAAGGAGATTGGTCTCCAGGAAGAGAACAAAACTATGGGAGTGAAGACGTTTCCTTTCAGTGTGTATACTTGAACAGGGGCATTGATTCTCTCCTGCTCCTGAACATCTACTCTGATCATCTTCCTCGGCTCTGAGTTATTTGGACTCATCTTAAAAATCAAACTTTTAGCTTCCCTGGGCTTCTAACTTGTCTACAATTTGACTTTTCTCTTTCTGTAATTACATGAGATTGTGTGTATGTGTGTGTGTGTGTGTGTGTGTGTGTATGTGTGTGTGTGTGTGCGCGCACAGTCTTTTATTTAGAAATACTAGAAAAAGCTAAGATTTTCTTCATGGAATTTTTAAAGGTCATCTCCATGAGAGCTCAGCAAGGGAGAATAGAGAAATGTAGAAGAACCTCCATCTTATCAGAGAATATAGAAATACAGAATGGTGGCAAAAATATGGATGGAAAGGAACATTTTGACAAGATAGCAGATGGAAATGAGAAACACATCCTTGGACCACAGAGAATAAGCAACCCATATCATAAGGTGGCACAGAAGCTGTCTTAATTTTGGTCACAGTCAAGTATTTTTTGTACAAGACAATATTTTCGAGCAATGAAATTTGATAATTAGCTGGGAAGATTTCTTTTTTCCCCTTTTATTAAAAACAGATTTTTTCCCTCACATATTATATTCTGCTTACACTTTCTCCTCCTTCTACTCCTGCTAACCCCAGTTCCTCTCCATCTCTCCTTCCATCTGGACCCACCCTCTTTCTGTCTCTCATTAAAAAGCAAACAGCTTCTAAGGGATAATAATAAAATAAAATATAATAAGATAAAACAAAAGCAGACATAAAGGCAAACCCACATTCACACACTCAAGAATCCCATAAGTACAATAAATGACCATTGATTCTAGTGAGGATGTGGAGTAGGGGGACATTCATCCTTTTCTGGATGGGAGTGCAAAGTGGTGCACCCACTATGGAAATCAATGTGGAAGTTTTTCAGGAAGATGAGAATCAATCTGTCTTAAGATCCAGCTATACTACTCTTGAGCATGTATACAAAGGATCCCTTGTTCCACCACAGAGACATTTGTGAAGTGAAAATTTCTGGTTTCTTTGGAAACTTGGTTGTGTCATGTGATGTTGTTCTGGAAGCTGTCTTGTGAGAGGATGTTTTGCTAGAGGAGACATGTAAGAGGGCATGTGCTGTTTTGCTGGAATGGACACTAGAGAGGACATGTGATATTTGGAAAGAGTATAAACAGAACACCACAAACAATGAAAGGAAGCTCTTGCATTGGGATGCTGTGTAAGCATCACTGGTCTTTGCTGGTCTTCATAGTGAGAAATGTGCCAAAGAACTTCTTGTGGTATTCCAGGTAATTCTTGCCACTTCCATTGACTCATGTTGATTCAGCTGCCTTGCAATTTCTGCATAATCTAGTCACTGCTACTGATTTTGTGTTTGCTATTGGACTTGACTGCTGCTATTGTCCCAAAGAACTACTTCTAAACAGGTCCACAAACCCCTTTTCCTATTAACCATCTTTCTTTCCAACTTCTAGTTGGTGGATTAGAAAGGAAATTGAGATGGTCAAGAACCATAAATAAAGTAGATTTAGAAAATTTAATCTTACACACTTGCTCAACTATGTTCATTGCTAGTCTATTCATAATAGCCAGAAATTGGAAACAACTCAGATATCTTTCAACAGAAGAATGTATAAAGAAAATCTGGCACATTTACACAATGGAATATCACTCAGCTGATAAAAAATGACATCATGAATTTCTCAGGTAAATGGGTGGAACTAGAAAACATCATTTTCAGGTAACCCAGACTCAGAAAGACACATATGGTATGTATTTGCTTATATGTGGATATTATCTGTTAGGTTAATGTGAAGATACAATCTGTAGATATACAGAAGTTAGGTTTAGAGTAAGGGAGTTGGGTGGGGGTAGATATATCTCTCTAGGAAAGGGAAATAGAATAGATAATTATGGGTGGATGGGAGGGTACTAGAACAGGAAGATCAAGTGAGGAGGGACAGTGAAGAGGGAGGATAAGAGAGGGAATACAGGGAGAGACAGCTAAAATTAGAGGGTATTTGAGGAGTAGTATAGAAACTTATTCAGTATAATCTTCTTAAAATTAATACATACATGTAGGCAATCTAAATAAAATCACCAAGTAATGGAGGAGACAGAGTCTCAGCTGTCTATTTCTTGTCATCAAATGAAGCTTGCAGTGCAGGGATTATGTTACCTCTAATTTCATTTTTTGTTAAACAAGCGCTGTGGAAACACCCAAACAACCCAAGTTGTTGCCAAGACTATAGGTTACTGTACACAAATTGGGAAGATTTCTAAGAGAAGTATGTATACAATAGCTTGGTTCACCATTACTGTTCATATAGTAAAATGCAAGATGAGAGAAATGACTTAAAGGCATAATTATTAATCAAAAAGAAATTATGTCTAAGGATTTGATAAGTCTTCAGACTATGTATATTGGAGAGATGGGGGAGGGAGAAAGAGGGAGAGGCAGAGGCAGAGGCAGAGAAAGGGAGAGGGAGAGGAAGAGGAAAATGAAAAGGAGAGAGAGAGGCAGAAGTAGAGGAAGAGGCATAGGGAAAGGTGAAGGAAGAGGCAGAGGCAGATTCAGAGGCAGAGGCAGAGGCAGAGAGAGAGGCAGAGGCAGAGAGGCAGAGACTGAGGCAGAGGCAGGTGGGAGGAGAGCTCTCTAGTGTAGTCAAGAGTGTTTCATAAAAGAATAGTGAAGAGTATTTGGTCTGTTTGTCTATAATCATAGCACTCCAAAGGCTTAGGATATATAGCAATATCCTTTATCAAAAGAAAAAATTCATGAGTGGTTTCTGGGGCTGAGTTCATTTGTAGAGAGTTCATTTGCTTAGTATGCACAAAGGCCTGGATTGGTTCAGTCCCTAGCACAGGCTAAAGTGGATATTTCGGCCTCAACATGTAAGCCCCAAGCACTAGAGAAGTAGAAGTCGGCATTGTGACATCCCAATTTCATTTACAAGGCTAACCTTGGCTACATGAAACTATATATAAAAAATAAGGAAAAGAAGAAGTCAATATGAGTAAGAATCAGGGTCTTAATCAATACCCACTTATGTAGGAGAACTGCTCAATTACACTGAAGAATAAGAAGATGGAAAAAGGATGCTTAGACACCTTGAATTTTAGAGGCAGTGGCCATCGATTAAATTGAACACTGAGCACGGCCAGTTTTTCAGAGGATGAAAACCCTAAAGGTAACCAAGAGATTATCAAGACTTCATTTCAAATAAAACTAGAGAACACTGCCTCACTTTCAATATACTTGTGGATTGCTGTAATTTCCTACTGGTATAAGGCTTCTGTCTACTACAACACATCACTTTTGGGGAAGATATTTATGTGATACTTCCCCTAATCTATAACCTACTACTCTTTGTATATAAGGAAAGAAAAAATTCCATCCTAGCAATTAGCAAAATTGGTAGTTAATTGCATATTTTTGAAATTTTGTCTTATCTCATTTATTATGATGTAAATTATAAGACAATTAAAAGTGGGTAGAAGTTCTTGAGAATTCTTAAATGAAACATGGTATTGTGAAGTATGTTTATTTTTCACAAAAGACCAGTAATGGCACTTTGTAAATTCTACACTAGAATAGTTTTCCTAAAACCAAGCGCTCCATGTGGGATACCATTCCTTAAGCAGTTGGTCAGGTTTGTTCTGCAGACCTGACAGAGAATACAGCCTATTGACACAGAACTTCAATGGTAAGACTGTATTACTGAATATACTATATATTCTAGCCATGAGGCATAGGGAAGTCAAGTCAGTACTGAGGAGGGATATTCCTCACCTTTCAAAGTATGGGATGATCTTACGTGGACTGCTGGAGAAAAGTTACCAACAATCTTATCTATAGGGGAATCCTGTGAATTATAATAAATGAGGTATGTCCATGAGTAGAATAGTAGCATAAATATTGTGACGGTAGGTGACTGCTTTCTGATTGGATTTAAGACTCACTCCACAGGAGAATGCACATGCCCAGTACTGTAAATCTTCCTGAAAACAGGTAGCTAGGCAGTACATAGGCCTTAGAGGTAAACTACTATTCTATTTTTAAATATATAGTATTAAACTCCATTCTCACTATGTATCTGTATATCTATAGATTCATGCAACTCTTGTTTTCATGAAAGGAATACAGTGAATAGTGGTCCATACAGAGATACACAAACCTTACACTACAGAGTCAGTGTCTATACAGTCTTCAGCCATAAAAGGGCCACAGATATGGCATCTCCATCCCCTAAAGTTCAGGAACCATTACAGAAGACAAAGCAGGAAGTTTGTAAGAAGCTAAAGTCTTGGTGGAATACTTGACTACTTGACTACTGTGACTACTTTGTGTGAGGAGCTACAGCACTTATGGACACACCATAGCTATGGTTGCCTACATAAGACCTGAACAAGATCAACCCAGTCAACACTCCAGCATGGGAGAGGTACTTCATAACCTCTCCCCTCCCAATCCCTAGTTGAGGAGCTATTGACATTTGGTAGTTTTTAGAGAGATAAAGTCAGTTTTCAATGAAGGGTGTGGATGGAGTTTGATATGTCAGCCATGCTCCAGTGGATAGTCTCATGCCCTTGAGTTTATGGGAAATACAAATTACAATTTGTGGGTTAATAAAGGGGGAAAAGAGGCTAGAATATTGGGAGGAGTTGGAAGGGTGTGGATCTAGGAGTAGTTTGATATAGAGTAAAAAGGGAATATTATCAAAATATTATATGAACTCAAATAATAAAAACATATTTTAAAATTTTTTTTCATTTTGAGTTTTATACACATTTGTCATCACTAGCTGTGCTATTGAGTTCTACTCAATATCTATTGGGTATGTTATCTACTCTATGGACTCTGTACATACTCTGGTATCACATAAGGCCTTGTCCCCCAGCCCCATGGTGTTAAGCTTTATAATGAATACAGTATATTTTTCATTCCATGTGCTGGGGACACAATGCTACCATTGTAAGATGTATATTTTACAATTTAATGTAATTCCTTTGATGGTTTTCCCCTCCCATTAAAATAGTTTACTCATAAGGGGCCATTCTTATCATCCAGATAAGGCATTAATAGGCAAATTTTTAAATCTCCTCCCTTATTCCCACCTTTCCACCATTTTACCTACACTTACCCTTCATTCCATTTCTAATTTCTTATAATCTTAGTTTCCAGACATAGTTTTTGCTCTGTAACTATGCTTCTGTTATAATATTTTCTTCTCTGCTTAACAGTGGTTTATTTCTTTATTTCTCTCTATTTTCTACAATATATTACTGTTTTGTGTTGTTTAAATTAGATTCATTCTCAAAACATGTATGATCTGTTAGTATCTCCTAAATAACCAGTTTTCAACTGTGAAAGAAAAAGCTCAATTGGCTTTTCATTCTAGGGTAAACTACTGTACTGTTTATGTTGTGAAACTAAAAGAAACTTTAGGTCCTTATGGATTTATTTGGGGAGTGAATACACAAGAGAAGATTAATTGAATATATTTGCTGCAGATAGCTAACTATGGATTATTTTAAGGTATTGGGAAAGTTGTTCAGTCTTAACATTTTGTAGATAAACAACTTAATTCATTCTTTTCAAAGTGTCTCTTCTGTTCTCTCGCCTTCATTTTCCTGGCTACACAAGTTACAGGTCTGTCATGGCTCTGTGTCAGTCTTCCTATTATTTAGAGGGATCAACATCTCAGTTCTAGAGACATGAACCATATTGAGAGGCCTTTGAGGGGCCTTTGGTGGAAGCTGGCTAAACTTCCACAGTTACATCAAGTTTCTAGATCAGACAGTGTATTGTTGGTGTTTACTGCCCTATGGACTTTGGTTTTTAGATTTTTTCTAAGCCTTGCAAAGTAGTTATTACAACATGACTACCTTGATTACAATGAAATTCTCTACAGGCTGAACTGTATCAGATATTTTAGAAGGCATATAGTAAAAGTTATCAACTGAGCAAATGAATCATCACTATGTCTTTTTATTCATGTGAACAAGGCTCCACTAACTAAGCAAAGACACTAGTTCATCCTATGTACACAATAAAAGCTTTAGGTATTCTTTGCTATCATAGTGTAAAGTTACGTGAAGATGGCTCTGGTGTCCTAGATCTCTGTGCTTGTAAGGCCATATTATATTAGTCCATCTAGAAGAGAAAAAAGTGGCAGTCTCCATTAATGATAAAAAGGTTGCCTGTGGCCAATACTGCCATCTGTCCAGTTTTCACTTAACATGTATATTTGTATTTTGAATAGATTCTTGGGTGGTGAAGGTCACTTTATGGTGGCCTTTGAGTATAGGGGTCATCACAAATAACTTCAATTTACATCTGTGACCAAATTGGAAAATGACTTGAATTGTTGACACATGCCCTTGGTCCAGACCTAATAGGGTCTAAGAGCATTAAATATGGAAAACATTGGAGAATAGAAAACATGGACTCATAAAATGATTCATTGCATATACCCCAATAGGTTTCCTATTATGGGAAGGCCATCAAAATGTATAGTCCAGTTATTTGTGGGTCTTCCCCAACATTCTCTTGATTTGTGTACTTTTTAGTCACCGAGTCAATGCTTACTTGTACATAGTATGATAGAATTAGGCTTTATTCTTTGCTTAAGGGGAGGTTATCCAGAAAAATTTCCCTTACTTTATTAGAGAAATACATAAAAAGGTAGCTACAGACTATAATTGTTTTTTGAAGTGAATTCCAAAATAATAGTCATTATGTTACATGATACTCACTGTGTTGTGTCTTAGGTAAACATTACATGACAAAAATCAGTTTTGAAGTTAACTCCAAAAAGAAATCGCTTGAGAAAAAGAACAACAGAAATATATTCCTGTTAAACACTGAAGAATACCATGAGGGTAAAATTCTATTTCATCAATGGTGTTAAAGCAGGCAGTATCTTGTCTTTGAAAATAAAGCAGATGAATATGAGAATTGCTCTTTCTATCTCTGTGAAGAATTGAGCTGGAAGTTTTAGGGGGATTGCATTGAATCTTGACATTACTTTTGGAAAGATGGCCATTTTTACTATGTCAATCCTGCCTATTCATGAGCATGGGAGATCGTTCCATCTTCTGAAGTCTTCTTTTATTTCTTTCTTCAGAGAACTTCAAAGTTCTTGTCATAGAGAGCTTTCACTTTTTAGAGTCATTCCAAGATATTTTATATTATTTGTGACTATTGTAAAGTGTGTTGTTTACCTAATTTCTTTCTCAGCCAATTTGTCCTTTGAGTAGAGGAAGGCTACTGATTTGTTTGAGTTAATTTTATATCCAGCCACTTTGCTGAAGTTGTTTATCAGCTGTAAGAGCTCACTGGTAGAATTTTTGGGATCAATTAAGTGTATTAGCATATTACCTGCAAATAGTGATATTTTGACTTCTTCCTTTCCAATTTGTATTCCTCGGACCTCCTTTTGTTGTCTAGTGTTCTGGCTAGAACTTTGAGTACTATATTAAATAGATAGGGAGAAAGTGGTCAGCTTTGTCTAGTCCCTGATTTTAATGAGATTGCTTCAAGTTTCTCTCCATTTAGTTTGGTGTTGGCTACTGGTTTGCTGTATATTGCTTTTATTATGGTTAGGTATGGGCCTTGAATTCCTGATCTTTCCACAACTTTTTAAAAAAGTTAGTTATTGTACTTTGTCAAAGGCTTTTTCAGCATCTAATGAGATGATCATGTGGTTTTCTTCTTTGAATTTGTTTATATAGTGGATTACATTGATGGATTTCCTTATATTGAACCATCCCTGCATCCCTGAGAAGAAGCCTACTTGATTATGGTGAATGATCATTTTGATGTGTTCTTGAGATTACACCTCACACCAACCAGAATAGCTAAGATCAAAAACTCAGGTGACAGCAGATCTGGCGAGGATGTGGAGAAAGAGGAACACTCCTCCATTGTTGGTGGGAATGCAAGCTGGTACAACCACTCTGGAGAACAGTCTGGCAGTTCCTCAGAATATTGTAAATAGTTCTACCTGAGGACTCAGCTATACCACTCCTGGGCATATACCCAAAATATGATCCAACATATAACAAGGACACATGCTCTACTATGTTTATAGCAGCCTTATTTATAATAGCCACAAGCTAGAAACAGCCCAGATATACCTCAACTGAGGAGTGGATACAGAAAATTTGGTGCATTTACACAATGGAGTACTACACAGCTTTTTAAAAACAATGACTTCATGAAATTCTTAGGCAAGTGGATGGAACTAGAAAGTATCATCTTATGTGCAGTAACTCAGGCACAAAAGAAAACACGTTATGCACTCACTGATAAGTAGATATTAGCCCAAAGCTCATGATACCTATGATACAATTCACAGACCATATGAAGCTCAAGAAAAAGGAAGGCCGAAGTGTGGATACTTCAGTCCTACTTAGAAAGGGGAACAAAATAATTATGGGAGATAGAGGAAGGGAGTGATCTGGGAAGGGTGAGGGGAGGAGGAAGATAGAAGGGGTACAGGATCAGGTACAGGAGGAGACGGGTCAGGAAATTGACCTGTATGTAGTGGTGGGGGATGGGGAACTGGGGTTAGCCACCAGAAAGTCTGAGATGCCAGCTAATGAGAGGTTCTCAGGACCCAATGAGGATGACATACCCAACACAGGGGAGATAGAACCTATAGAGACCATACCCAGTGCATAGGCTCAGCCCTGATTGAGGGATAGTGCTACCCACCCATCTCAAAAATTTTAACCCAGAATTGTTCCTGTCTGAAGAAAATACAGGAACTAAGAGTGGAGTAGAGACTGAAGGAGAAGCCATCTAGAGGCTGCCCTACCTGGGGATTTATCCCATCTGCTTACACCAAACCCAGAAACTTTTGATGATGCCAAGAAGTGCTTGCTGACAGGAGCCTGGTATAGTTGTCCCCTGAGAGGCTCTGACCAATACAGATGTGGACACTCTCAGCCAAAAGTCAAACTGAGCTTGGAGAATCCAATGGAGGAGTCAAGGGAAGGACTGAAGGAGCTAAAGGGGGTTGCAATGCCATAGGAAGAACAACACTACTAACTAACCAGACCTCTCAGAGCTCCAGTGACTAAATCACCAACAAAAGATTACACATGAGGGACCCATGGCTCCAGCCACAGATGTAGCAGAAGATTGCCTTATCAATAGGAGGGGAGGCGCTTGGCCCTGTGCACATTCAATGCCTTAGCATAGGGGGATCCTAGGGGGCTGAGGCAGGAGTGGTTTGGTAGGTGGGGGAGCACCCTCATAAAGGCAGAGGGAGAAAGGATAGGATAGAGCCTCATTTTCATTTCATTTAACTGAAAAGAAACTATTGAGACAGTGTCTTATGTAGCTCAGCATAGTCAAGGATGATCACAAACTTGTGATTCTCCTAAACCCATTTCATTAGTGTTGGGTTTCCAGGTACATGCCACCAGGCTTGGTTTTATTGCTTCATGTATTGACCAACTCAGAGCTTCATGCATAACAAGCACTTTGCTTACTGAGCTTCTCTCCCAACCCTTCATCTTCATTTCAAAGGCTGCACTAAGAAAAACGAGAAGCTGCTCAAACCCCATCAGACATCTGACCACTTGCAGTGCCAAGAGATCGGTCTTCTCACTTACTTTATCTCACGTATACAGGTGATAATTTTCTGAGGTAAAGATGGCCTGGACCCCTGTTGCCCTCTGCTCACCTTAGCTGTAGGATCCACTGCTCATTTTTGAGGCATACATTCTATTAATATTACTCTTAGAGGCCAAAGCTGCATTCATCTTCTTGATTTAGGGAATCAATAGTTTAAGAATACAGAACTACACATACACATATGAATAGACACATGCACATGCATGCACATGCATATGCGCGCACACACACATACACACACACACATACACACACACACACACACACACACACACACACACACACATACACACACACACACACACACTACACCAAGTAACTGTAGAGGAAGAAACTGTAATTGTGTTTAGAAAATTGAAGGAAGTCCTTGTGGATGAAATGATACATGAATTATATGCTGAAGGATAAGTAACAACTTGGTAAATTATTTTAGGTAAAAGGAAATCTTCACACAATATAATAATTCTGGTATATTTGTGGTTTAGAGGCAGCAATGGCTGTAGAATACATATGTGTGTGTGAAGAAGTGTTGAGTAGAGATTTTAAATATATTCACATCATCCTATCAAATACTGTCATTAACCTTGTGAAATTCATTATTTGTTTTGTCATGAATTTATTTTCTAATATATATAATAGGGAAGAAAATAGTTTATAAACTGCAGGATTTTTCAGGCACAAGTGAAATAGTATTATAAATTCCTTAGCACGATGAGTACATAAATGTCAGCGGACATCCATACGTGTTAATTGTTATTACTTTCCTAGGGAGACATATCATTTCCAAATAATAAATATCATCAGTTGAGTGACATTTTATATAATCGTAACATCATAGTAATAGTAAAAAATGAGATTATGTTCCTATATTCTTTTGTTAATATAGATTTACTCTTTTCTGTAAATCAGAGAGTTCTTCCTGATATGTGGAGAGTTCATTTCTCTGCACATTCTGCTCAGTTCAAATATGCATCCTGCTTACCTAAATGTACAGTTAGTAGAAATGTACCCAGACTTGTCTGTAATAGATGTTAATAGATTCCTTGTGGGTACCTTAGAAGAAGAAATACAAGGCATAATTTTGGAGAGAAAATAATGTTGATAGAAACAAACTACATTTGGGACAGTTAGCTTAAAACCCAGTTCTCTAATTTTAACTGAATTCACTTAGACATTTTATCCTTTCATTCACAAAATCTACAAGGCTCCAAATAATTAATTCTCTAAAAGCTGGCTCCCATTCACTGAATAATATTAAGTGGTCATTTTGAGGGAATAAAAAGACACAAGAAGCCACATTCCATGGGAGATTTTGAAGCCATTATGGAGGTCTGAAAATCTCTAGAAATTGCGGTCGGAATGGTCTCCCCTTTTTCCATATTGGAATTCAATAAGAAGACTGGATTCCATGGCCATCAGATCTTTCTTGGACCCCCCAAACAGGCCATCTGAAAGGGGAACTGTCACCTTGGTGGAGGGAGGTAGCAACCAAAGGCAGAGAAACTTTTTGTACTAGGGGAAATGGGATGGAAAAAGAATAAGTATTTCATGTCTGGCTAGACAGACAGATCAGAACCACAGGTGGCACCAGAAAATGGGCTGCAAGTGAATTCAGCAATATTCAGTGGTAGGCTAAGATTCGTCAAATAGTCTAAACAAAAGCAGACAGATTTAAAAATAAAAATGTGGATTTCTGTGTAAAGCCAACATATAGCCAGTTAATCTTTTGGAATAACTGAGATTCTCTCTCCTTAATGATTCTGTTTTCTGTGGTTTCTGGCCTACTATAAAAATGAAGGAACCAGCCATAGCCAGTCATTTGGAATAATTTGTTAATAATATAGAAGACTGGGTAGATAAAATGAGAGTGTAGAATTTCCTGTCATATACCCTTATTTCCAGGACAAGGTGAAATTTAGTTGGTGAGATCCGTATTAGAGGAACTAGCTTTATCAGGAGGCATATTTTCTGGTTAGGATATCATGTTCTGCCTGTGCGTACGAATGGGTTAAGAGAACTCAGGACCCTGAAAATCTTTTCATGCTGGCCTTCCACTACAGGGAACTTTTGTGATAGAATGGAATGTTGCATGTTTTAAGGAAGGTTTATTGAGCTTATTTTATTTACATCTTTGTTTGATTCTTTAATTTCAAATGGTAGAGAAAATAGCATCCCAATTCTAATGACAATAGCTTAGAATGAGGGAGTAGCCCATGGGAAGTCTGTTCTTCAGTGGCCTAGACCTTAGCAACTCTATTAGGACAGTTCCCACTACTAAGTAGCCAGGTTGTACTCCACAAGAAGAAACTCAAAGTTTGTAGTCGTCTAGTCTGGGCATACACATGGGTACTTGATGTGGACTTCAGTATGTGGGAATGATGTCACTACATAGCTATTTTTAAAATTTAATGATTTGTTTAGTAGAATTTTGACATTTCTCTTCCAGGAGGGAATTTGATGTCATCCAGGAGAGGGAAATGAGAATTGTTGACAGGTTTATAATGGATGTAGAGGAACAAGAGGCGGAGAGTAGAGCATTATTTTAAAGATAAAAAGTAAAAGGAAAAGTGTAGAGCCTTGAGAAGGGCGATTTTAACTTTAGAAATAAGACAGCTGAGGCCTCAGGGTTCCAACCAGCTGTTCAAGGGGAAAACACTTAGAGTTAATGGAGAAAGGAGAAAGGCAGGCCATGGTTTAAAGAGAACTTCTACCTTGCCCTGCACAGCACAGGTATCGGAGGTGACAAATCTTGAGACAGCCCTGAAGTTGCACACACACACATTTCAAAGAGTAAATGTGTAAATTAAGAAAAACAACCTGGAGGTTACTTGGAAAGCATTCTGTTCTTATTGTCGACTTTCCCTCACTTTATAAATCATGATTTGAAATTAATGATTAATGAAAATGAGCATTACTTGGCATACACCTAACAATGCATTAATGTCACAATTGCATGCTCTATACTTAGTTCTCGTGGTGGTTAATGTCTAAGGAAAAACCAAACATTCTTCTGTGGACTATATACCCAGGATGCTACACCACAGGTGAAGCTGTACTACTTTATAGCCATAAATTAGCATATTAAGGGTTCTTCTAGAACAAGAAACATTTTTCATGCACACTTTCAGGTACATAAGTAGGACCAGTGCCCAAATGTCAAACCAAGAATATAGTTCTCTAATAAAATTAAGAAACTTATAACATATTGAAGCAAATATTGTTAAAGTGATAAAAGACATAGAATGTTTATATTTGCATTAAGTATATAAGTACAAACATAAATATCGCATGCAATGTACCAAATAGAGATGTTAATACAAACTAAAAACTCATGTATAAAAATAGTGAGCTTTTGGCCATAAAAAATAACAGGTATAGATAGGGTAGTGAGTGAAACAAGGTTATGTTTCTCCATACTTTCAGGAATTAATCACATCTTTATCAGGTCAATGTGACAGTATTTTGTGTGTGTGCCAATTTGTGGGATATTGGTTCTTTGACAACAAAAGGTAGTAGTCCTGGGTCAAATAATATTGAGAAACATTGCAAAATACATTCCTTAGAATTTGAATGCACAGAAGCAAATTAAAGGTGCTGAGATGGACCACTGTCTGGAAAGGATTTTCTTTATGTTTCATCCAGAGCTAAGCACTGTAATGACAAGTGATGCTGTAAAAAGGTTATTTTTCCCTGCTAAAAATAACAGGAAAGACTTCTCCCATCTTTCATATCTAAAAGCACTTAATTTAAAAATATCTCTATATTTGAGGGATGTATTGGTTCTATCCTGTCAGGTCCCGCTAGAAGGGCAATTCTGAATATCTAGCCTCATCTGGGCATGCACCTCTCCTTATTACTCATGAATATCACAGGCTGTCACCTAAGCCCTCGGCCCATACGTGTCTCTCACAATGTACCTCCTTTCTCTAACTTTGTGCAGAGGTTAATTCTCCATGAAACAATAAACTTCATCTCCTTCCTCAATCCTGGCCACTGTCTTGCTGTTCTCTCTCACACTTACTGCCTGCACACATACTAGATAATTCGCTAATCCTCGGTCACGTCTTGTCGTCCTCTCTCACACTTACTGCCTGCACATATACTAGATAATTCGCTAATCCTCGGTCACGTCTTGTCGTCCTCTCTCACACTTACTGCCTGCACACA
>NW_022196909.1:2575924-2609512 GCF_008632895.1 Mastomys coucha | reverse complement strand
TCGCTAATCCTTGGTCACGTCTTGTCGTCCTCTCTCACACTTACTGCCTGCACACATACTAGATAATTTCGCTAATCCTTGGTCACGTCTTGTCGTTCTCTTTCACACTTACTGCCTGCACACTTACTAGATATTTGCTCCTCTGTCATATTTCTTGCTACTTCATCCTTCTTGTATTTCAAGGTTCTTCATTACCCAGGAAGTAGCTGATCAGTACTTGAACATGTGTAACAAATGGAGTTTGAAACAGGCAACAAAATTGGGTTTTATGCATGGAGGAAACAAAATACCTAAATACGCTCATTTTCAGGTCAATGAGCAAAAAAAAAAACCCACAAAATTGTCTTCTAGGAAATTCCAAGTCCAGAGTATAGTCACAGATGGTTACAGTTGTTAGTGGAGTCAACTTTGATACAGAATGATGAAACAAGCGTCTGACAGACTCAGAGAACCTTATTTTAAGGAAGAGAAGAGGAGAAAAAAAAAGAACACAAGCACTATGTTTTTTCTTTCAAAATAATGATTTTCCAGCACCACTTGTTGAAGTAGCTTTCTTTTCTCCAGTGTATGCTTTTGAAACCTTTGACAAAATTTAGGTTTTTGTAACCATGACTTTATATTTGATTCCTTTATTCTACTCTATTCACCTACATGTCTATGTTTTTGCCAGTAATATAGTGGTATTTATATCATGATAAGCTTCCAATATTGGTTTAAAATCTAAGTTGATGGTTTTAAGACTGTAACTTACACTGAAGTTAAGCTTTAAAATATGATTTGATAAGTGTGTCTTGCAGACATTTCTTGGGTAATTTTGTATTACAGGGATGGATATATACAATTTTTAATCATTCTAGACATATTTTTTTTAATCTCCAAGATTCAGCCATGTCACTTTGATATAACTTTCAAGAAATTTGTCTTAATTATTTTCAAGGAACCAAAGTTTGTTTTCATAGTAATTACTTTATTTCATAGTTAGGTTTATAAGCGTTATTAGATACAAATACATAGACACATTGAGAATACAACTGGTATTGGAATACTAATGGTTTGGAAAGAAAGGCTTGTAGATTTTGGTAAGTACATAATGTACCTTGAAGATTTGAAATAGTAATAGAATGGTGTACACTGAGCATGCATATGCCAAAGGCATTGAGTGGTGGTTAGGACCTTCTGCAGGGTGGTGAACAATGATATTCATTTTCCTAAGAGACAGTTCCTTAATTCTCTCACACCCACTAGATGTTCAGTGTCTCAATCCCATTTTGACACTGTCTGGAATGAGTACAAATCCACATGGTAAGGATTCAATGCCACAAGTCTTCCTAAATGTCAAATTCCATCTCATTTCTCAGGTTCTATAACTACCTAGCATTTTGCCTGATTTGCTTATAAATTTAGTAGTTCTCAGAATTGGCTACTACAATAAATAATATGCTAGGATGAATGAAAACTAAGTAAAATCCTATAACTGTCTCCTTTCCCTCCTTACTTCTAAGTAACAGTAGGACCATATAAACGATCTTGCGTGTTTAGGCAATTGCTGTAGTACAGAGATAAAATTTCAGCTTCAATGCTGTTTTTAGGATTAATGATCACCAGCTTATTATAAATACTGCAACTTGGAAAAACCCAGATGAAAGAAATTCATAAGGCACGGGTAAGGGGGTACATGGGTAAGGGGGTACACGGGTAAGGGGGTACATGGGTAAGGGGGTACACAGGTAAGGGGGTACACGGGTAAGGAGGTACACAGGTAAGGGGGTACACGGGTAAGGGGGTACACGGGTAAGGGGGTACAGAGTTTCCTGCTTGCTCTAGTTATGAACTCCCCAAGTATGTATTGGCCAACTCACCAACATGTTTCTCAAACAGGTCTTCAGCCTTGCTTCTGAGTTCTAAGTTTAAACTTCATTACATAGACACAAATGATAAAATAATCTGTCCTTGGCAACATAAATCATTCTGCAGCTTCCCTCCCCCGCCCTGGACATTTGTGTGTAGTCTTTAAAGTTTTATGATCTTCAATCACATGATTGTTTTCTCTTTTTTTTTTCAGAAATAATTTTTATTGGATACTTCACTTATTTACATTTCATATGTTCTTCCCTTTCCTGATTTCCCCTCCGAAAAGCCCCCTATTCCCTCCCACCTCCCATTGCCCACCAACCCACCCACTCCTGCTTCCTGCATCTGGCATTCCCCTACACTGGGGCAAAGAGCCTTTATGGGAAAAAGGGTCTCTCCTCCTATTCATGACTTACAAGGCCATCTTTTGCTACATATGCAGCTGGTGCCATGAGTCCCTCTATCTGTACTCTCTGATTGATGGTTTACTCCCTAGGAGCTCTGGGGGTACTGGTTAGTTCATATTGTTCCTCCTATGGGGCTGTAAACCCCTTCAGCTTTTTGGGTCCTTTCTCTAGCTCCATCATTGGGGACCCAGTGCTCAGTCCAATGGATGGCTGTGAGCATCCACTTCTTTATTTGTCAGGAAATGGCAGAGCCTCTCAGGAGAGAGCTATATCAGGCTCCTGTCAGCAAGCACTTGTTGGAATCCACAAGTAGTGTCTGGGTTTGGTGATTATATATGAGATGGATTCCCAGGTGGAGCAGTCTCTGGATTGTCCTTCGTTTAGTCTCTGCTCCATACTTTGTCTCTGCAATTCCTTCCATGGGAATTTTGTTCCCTCTTCTAAGAAGGAATGGAGTATCTACACTTTGGTCTTCCTTCTTCCTGAGTTTCTTGTGGTTTGTGGATTGTATTTGGGGTATTCCGAGCTTCTGGGCTAATATCTACTTTAGTGCATACCATGTGTGTTCTTTTGTGATTGGGTTACCTTACTCAGGATGATATTCTCTAGATCCATCCATTTGCCTAAGAATTTCAAAGTGGGAGAGGGCGGGGTGGCAGGCATGGGGAAGGGGGAAGCAACAGGGGTTTGTTTTTGTTGTTTTTGTTTGTTTCTTTGTTTTTTGGAGGGGAAACTGGGAATGGAGAAATTCGCATGTAAATAAAGAAAATATCTAAAATTAAAAAAAAAAAGAAAAAAATTGTTTTAATAGCTGAGTATACTCCATTATGTAAATGTACCACATTTTCTGTATCTGTTCCTCTGTTGAGTGACATCTGGGTTGTTTCCAGTTACTAGCTATTATAAATAAGGCTGCTATGAACATGGTGGAGCATGTGTTCTTATTACATGTTGAAGTATCTTCTGTGTATATGCCCAGGAGTGGTATAGCTGGGTCCTCTGGTAGTACTATGTCCAATTTCCTAAAGAACTGCCAAACTGATTTCCAGAATGGTTGTACCAGCTTGCAATCCTACCAGCAATGAAGGAGTGTTCCTCTTTCTCCACAACCTCAACACTATCTGCTGTCACTTGAGTTTCTCATCTTAGTCATTCTGACTGGTTTGAGGTGGAATCTCAGGATTGTTTTGATTTGCATTTCCCTGATGACTAAGGATGTTGAACATTTCTTTAGGTGCTTCTCAGCCATTCAGTATCCCTCAGTTAAAAATTCTTTATTTTGTTCTGTACCCCATTTTTTCATAGGGTTATTTGGTCATCTGGAGTGTAACTTCTTGAGTTCTTTGTATACATTGGATATTAGCCTTCTATCAGATATAGGGTTGGTAAAGATCTTTTCCCAATTTGTTGGTTGCCGTTTTATCCTATTGACAGTGTCCTTTGCCTTACAGAATCTTTGCAATTTTATGAGGTCCCATTTGTCAATTATTGATCTTAGAGCATAAGCTATTGTTTTGTTCAGGAACATTTCTCCTGTGCCCATGTGCTCAAGGCTCTTCCCTACTTTCTTTTTTATTAGTTTCAGTGTATCTGGTTTTATGCGGAGGTCCTCGATCCACTTGGACTTGAACTTTGTACAAGGAGATAGGAATGGATCAATTTGCATTGTTCAACATTCTAACCACCAGTTGAGCCAGCACCATTTGTTGAAAATGCTCTCTTTTTTACACTGGATGATTTTTAGCTGCTTTGTCAAAGATCAAGTGACCATAGGTATATGGATTCATTTCTGGGTCTTCAATACTTTTCCATTGATCTACCTGCTTGTCTTTGGACCAATACCAAGCAGTTTTTAATCACAATTGCTCAGTAGTACAGCTTGAGGTCAGGGATGGTGATTCCACCAGAAGTTCTTTTATTGTTGAGAATAGTTTTTGCTATCCTGATTTTTTTTTTCAAATAAAATTGCAAATTGCTCTTTCTAACTCTGTGAAGAATTGAGTTGGAATTTTGATGGTGACTGCATTGAATCTGTAGATTTCTTTCAGCAAGATGGCCATGTTTACTATATTAATCCTGCCAATCCATGAGCATGGAAGATCTTTCTATCTTCTGAGATCTTCTTTGATTACTTTCTTCAGAGACTTGAAGTTCTAGTCATACAGACCTTTCACTTGTTTAGAGTCACACCAAGGTATTTTATATTATTTGTGACTATTGTGTAGGGTACCATTTCCATAATTTCTTTCTCTGCCAGTTTATCCTTTTTGTAGAGGAAGGCCACTGATTTGTTTGATTTAATTTTATATCCAGATACTTTGCTGAGGTTGTTTATCAGGTTTAGGAGCTCTCTGGTAGAATTTTTGGGGTCACTTAAATACACTATCATATCATCTGCAAATAGTGATAATTTGACTTCTTCCTTTCCAATTTCTATCCCTTTGATGATCTTTTGCTCTAGATAGGACTTCAAGTACTATATTTGAATAGGTAGGGAGATAATGAGCAGCCTTGTCTAGTATCTGATTTTAGTGGGATTGCTTAAAGTTTTTCTCCATTTAGTTTGATGTTGGCTACTGGTTTGCTGTATATTAATTTTACTATGTTCAGGTACGGACCTTGAATTCCTGATCTTTCCAAGACTTTTATCATGAAGGGTTGTTGGATTTTGTCAAATGCTTTAACATGTAATGAGATGGTCATGTGTTTCTTGGGACCATTTGCTTTGAGAATTGTTTTCCAGCCTTTTACTCTGAGGCAGTGTCTGTCTTTGTCACTGAGGTGGACTTCCTGTATGCAGCAAAAAGTTCGGTCCTTCTTATATAACCAGTCTGTTAGTCTATGTCTTTTTATTGGGAATTGAGTCCATTGATATTAAGAGCATTAAGTAAAAGGAATTGCTGCTTCTGGTTATTTTTGTTATTGGAGTTGGAATTATGTTTATGTGGCTATCTCCTTTTTAGTTTGTTGAAAGACTACTTTCTTGCTTTTTCTAGGGTGTAGTTTTCTTCCTTGTGTTGGAGTTTTCCATTTATTATCCTTTGAAGGGCTAAATTTGTGGAAAGATATTGTATAAATTTGGTTTTGTCATTGAATACCTTGGTTTCTCCATCTATGGTAATTGAGAGTTTCACTGGGTATCGTGTTCTCTTAGGGTCTGTATGACATCTGCCCAAGACCTTCTGACTTTCATAGTCCCTGGCAAGAAATCTGGTGTAATTCTGACAGGTCTGCCTTTATATGTTACTTGACCCTTTTACCTTACTGCTTTTAATATTCTTTCTTTGTTTTGTGCATTTGGTGTTTTGATTATTATGTGACAGGAGGAATTTCTTTTCTGGTCCCATCTATTTGGAGTTCTGTAGGCTTCTTGTATGTTCATGGGCATCCCTTTCTTTCAATTAGGGAAGTTTTGTTCTCTAATTTTGTTGAAGATATTTACTGGCCCTTTAAGTTGGGAATCTTCATTCTCTTTTATAAGTATTATCCTTGGGTTTGGTCTTCTCATTGTGTCCCGGATTTCCTGGATGTTTTAGGTTAGGCGCTATTTGCATTTTGCATTTTCTTTGATTGTTGTGTCAATGTATTCCATGATATCTTCTGCACCAGAGATTCTCTCTTCTATTTCTTGTGTTCTGTTGGTGATGTTTGCATCTATGGCTCCTGACTTCTTTTCTAGGTTGTCTCCTCCTCCTCCTCCTCCTCCTTCTCCTCCTCCTCCTCCTCCTTCTCCTCCTCCTCCTTCTTCTTCTTCTTCTTCTTCTTCTTTTTCAATTTTTTTTTTTTTGGTTTTTCAAGACAGGGTTTCCCAGGGTGGCCTTGAACTCAGAAATCTGTCTGCTTCTGCCTTCCTAGTGCTGGGATTAAAGGCATGTTCCATCCTTACCCGGCTCTTTCCTAGGTTTTTCTATCTCTAGAGTTGTCTCCATTTGTGATTTCTTAATTGTTTCTACTTCCATTTTTAGATCCTGGATGGTTTTGTTCACTTCCTTCACTGGTTTGGTTGTGTTTTCCTGTAATTTTATAGGGGATTTTTGTGTTTCCTTTCTAAGGGCTTTGCCTGTTTACCTGTGTTCTCCTGTAATTCCTTAAGGGAGTCATTTATGTCCTTCTTAAAATCCTCTATCAGCACCATGAGCATATGATTTTAAATCTGAATTTTGCTTTTCCGGATTGTTGGGATATTCAGGACTTGCTGTGTTTGGAGTACTGGGTTCTGATGATGCCAAGTAGTCTTGGTTTCTGTTGGTAAGATTCTTTTGTTTGCCTTTCCCCATCTGTTAATCTCTGGTGTTAGATGCTTTTGCTGTCTTTGGCTGGAACTTGTTCCTCCTGTGGGTAAGCCTGTGTCAGCACTCCTGGGAGACCAGCTCTCTCCTGGCAGGACCAGTGCACAGAGGGCTGTGGAACAGCCCAGCTCCTGGGTGCAGATGGAGGGAGGAGGATCCTGCCTAGTTGCTGTGCTGCTTCTGAGTTCTGTGTGTTCCTCACTGGTCTTGCCGTACATAATCACCAGAGAGACTAACTTGATCTCACATGTCTTCAGGTCAGAAAACTCACTGGAGACAAGCTCTCTCCTGGCAGGAAATTTGCACCAATTGTTTTTTCATAACATCTCTGTGCATCCCTTCCCAACACCCAGTCACTATCAGACAACAGACAGTCTTAGGATTCTAGGCATGTTATAATGTTCCTAAAATTTTGGGTGGCATGAGAGAAAAGACTAAATATATGTTGTATTAAAATGAAAATAATTATGGTATTTTCAAAGGATACATTTCCTTTTTTCTGCCTTATTCTTTAGACTAGTAATTATTTGAAGACACCTTCTAACATGCTTGGTTTTTTGTCTTTATTCATAAGAAAATGTTTAAATATTTTTAATAAAGATAGTTGTCTAAATGAAGAAAGACAGTTGCATTTCTTATTCTATGGTGTGGTCAGTTCTAGAAGTGTAACAGAAGTAGACATTTCAACTTAAATAAAACTGCCATTTAAGTTGTGGTAACTCACATAATAAAATTCTTATTAAGTAAATTTTAGAATGTATAAGACAGGCATCCAGCTACAGAATGGCCTATTTTGTTACAAGTGATTGGAGAATTCAGATAATTCTCCAAGCTAGCAAGGTTTTTTTAAACATAGCATACAGAGTAAATAATATTCTCTCTTGTCACACATCAATATTGTGAGATTAAAAATAAGATAATGCACTAAAGCTATAACATTAAAACATTAACCAAAAGGGATAATTCAGACAATAGTGAATATATAATATCAATCAGGGAATACAAATGGTTTCTAAATAGCAAGAATTGTAATAAACTTACAACAATAAAAATATTTGGTGTAAGTTTATTTGATTCTGAAGGATGTTGGTAAGCTTGGAGACATTCGCACACAGCTCAACCTTCTTTTCCAACTTTAGTGGAGAAATTTATGGCTTAGGAACACAAGAGACAAAGTAAAGTACATTAAAATTCCCCCAATTTTCAGTTCACATGCTTCTAATGCTGTCATCAGAGAGAATCTTCTTGTATAAATGCAGGAGGATCCAGTATATCACATCCACACCTTTCCAATAAGGTTATTTACTGCAATTCAACTCATAGCTCCCTCAGGTTTTGGCAAGATTATAGAATTTATTCTCGCACACAGAAGCCAGCCAAGTAAATCACTTCACGCCCTTCTATTGTCATGCTCTGTTCTTGTACAATACCGGCGGCTTTATTTCTCTGTGCCTTAGAGTGTCTTAAAATTTAGCTGTATGGAGTTCCTTTTTCTAATTTTTCAATTTCATATTATTGTATTCTTCCTAATAGTTTTTAATAAATATTTTTTTGAAGTTGAGTGAATTGTAAATTTTTCAACCATAAAACCAGGGACAGGGTGGTAAATAATGTAGGCAAACATTTTTTTCCCTTGCACACAAAAGGTAGCAGCTGATATTGAAAGGAGAAATAATCCAATGTTTGCTTCAGAGCATTTCATTAGAAATAGAGAGAGATGTAAGGAGCTGTGGTGGGACAGCTGAATGAGCTCCCTGAAGGACTTTCTCGGTGGGTGTGACCACTCCTGTAACAGGCTCTGTGAGAGGAAGAAGCCCCTGAGACCTGCTATGGTCCAGGGCACTGCCCTGTACTGAGGTTTTGTCTTTAAGTTGACTTTAGTAGACAGCTTTATGGAGGGAGGGGATAGAAAATAAAAGAGTCTATTATTTGTTATATCATTTATTCATACTTTTCTACAGTCCAAAATGGTATAATATTGTATTGTTCCATATCATATGAAGCCATAACTGTAACAAATAGTATTCTATATTATACAATTACACTCTTCTCTACAATATTTACAATGGGGTGATGTACTACGTCATATGTGATTTCAGAAATAGAAACTGCACATATATCTTGTGGCAGAACCTTCCCCTTATGAATAAAGATTTCAAGGGACCAATCACTGGACAAGGAGTAGGTGGGACTTCTGGGTCAGGGAGAGGAAGAAGGGAGGCAGGAGAGAGATACAGGCTTTTTGGACAAGGACAGTTTAGAGGACAACATGTAGGTAACAAGTGTCCCTGATTTAGACATGGAGGATTTACATTTAATATGGTTAACAAGATTAGTATGCTAGCTGTTGCTCCCAGTGATTGAGTTACCTGCTTATTCTGAACTAAGTTTGTGTGGTGTTTTCCTTCACATGGAGACTCAACTGGGTTCCAGAGAGAAAAGTACTGCAGCAAATTGTGGGTTTGCAGGGAGTGCATCCTAAAAGGCAGTAGGAATTTGGAAGTATGGGGATGGCCTGGTAGTGACCCTCCATTGGGAACTTAGCGAGTCAGGTGGAGAGATTTCAGAGCTCTGGGTCAGAGAGTCTCCACAAGGTGAGAATAGGCTGGAGCCTTGCAGTGGTAGTGTGGATTAAACTTTTACATTTCCCACTACAATATCTACTTTTCCTTTCTAGTATTTTATGTGAGGTGTTTTGTAAACTAATCAAAGTCAAAGAGATAGTAATTTTACTAGGTTTTTTTTTTTTGTCTGTTTGTTTTGGATCAGAGGTTACCTCAGATGGCATGTTCGTTCTCAAATATGATGGTTACAGGACTACACATATAAGAGAACATTTGTTATTCCTGAGCAGTGAATGCAACAAGTACAGTTAACAGTGACAAGGAAGGGAAAGAGATAAAATCGAGAAGGAGCCACAGCAGTGTCTGGCATGAGACTAGCAGACACCAGGTAGTTCCAGTGGATTGGAATTATGGGTAGCAGGTAGATTTTTCAGCATCATTTGATTCTTTGTGCTACTGAATAAGTATGAGGGTACCTCATTTTGGGTTGTCATTGAGCACTACATTTATTTTGAGAATTACTAGCCATGTACCTAAATTTTAAAGTATGCATTTCATGGCATTGGCTCAATGGGCAAGCAAGGGGACCTCAGTTTAAGATGCTGTCTGAATGTAGTTCTGTGTGTGCCTATACCCCCCCCCCACATGGGGGGTGATGGGAAAAGCAAGATTGCTGGATACTGCTGGCATCCAGGCTAGCTTCAGGTTCAATTAAAAAAAAAAAACCCTGAATATAATATCCAGGGAACATGATAAAAAGTGGTATGGCAGATCACCTGATATCCTTCTGAGGCATCTCCACATACCCTTGCATATACATACATCACACACATATACCACACACTCACATGTGTACACATGTGTGCATGCACTCATATAAAAATAAAATAAAAATATGCACATCTAGTTTCCATTTTATTTCTAAAAATCATTTTCCTCTTTTATATAAAAAATTCTATGCATAAATTTAAGATTTTTCTTTGGCTCAAATTTTCTCATTTTAAAATGATCTCTTTTACTATGTTTTGTCTCCCAAGCTTGTATTGTTTCAGCTTTCTACTGAGCATAGTTTTTCTTTTGCCACTCACTAAATGGTCTTATAAAAAACAGTTTGATATTCAAATTTGGTATGCTCATTATAATAAATAGGAAGTTTTAAATGGAAAATGGGCACTGGCCCATTCTTGGTCCCATTTTTCTTTTGAATTCTTTAGAGGAATGGGGATGTGAGGATGTATTCAAGTGGATTCAAGTGGATTGACTGCATTGATTCAAGAACATAACTTCAAGAATTATAGATAAATAAAATCATAAGATATAAAGTAGAGTAAATTATGGAGAAAAGGAAGAGGTAAAGAGACAATTTGAACCAATTTTTGGGCATGTCGGTGGGTAGGTAAGTATTGATTTTGAGTTCAAGCTTATTCACTTTTAAAGGTAATAGAAGACACTCAGGCAATAATATAGGGCTAGCTCCCATGTGTCCTGAGCTTTAAAACAAAGTGTATGAAGTGTATGGATTTGACAGTCATGTAGAATATTTCTGACCTTTGATTTTTATGCCAAAGGCCAAGGTGGCCAAATAGATGCAATTCCAGGCAAAACCATAAATAGCGTAGCGTGGATAGACTAGGCGGGATGGAGGAAGGTTTGTAGGATAGACTGGGCGGAATGAAGGAGGAAGGTTTGTAGGATAGACTGGGCGGAATGAAGGAGGAAGGTTTGTAGGATAGACTGGGCGGAATGAAGGAGGAAGGTTTGTAGGATAGACTGGGCGGAATGAAGGAGGAAGGTTTGTAGGATAGACTGGGCGGAATGAAGGAGGAAGGTTTGTAACATGTTTAGATAAAATATTCATCACTAGTAGTAATTACAAACTGAAATTAGGAAATAAAAATTCCACATGAGCAAGAGTGATTTTGTAGCTTCATTCATCTGTGCATGCCTCTAGGTATCTTCCACATTTTCATCACATAATTTGAAAGCAAGAGCCTGTTGTAGCCTCGGACTTCAATTATATGAACCAAAGAATGCATTTAAAAGATCCACGATCAAAATTCATGTCTTAAGGGAATTTTAGCTTTTTTTTTTCTTTAACTATTTTAGTGGCTGCTCTAGTTTCTGAGAAATTGATGGACGAGAAAACTAGTAGAACTTCTCCAGCTTCAGCAATGGCATTGTGATCATCGACTACAGGACGGGAGCTGGTTCATTAGGGGCTGCATGAAAGGGCTCAGTTCAAAAGTTAAACTGATGTTTCTTTACATTTCCAGAAAGCAAATGGATCTTCTGATGCCCTCATGAGAGGATGTATAAAACTGTGTTGAGTTCTGGGGGTCCTCGGCATTACTTGAACCTGTGGTGAGGAGCGCCTGAAGGCAACATTCTGCTGTCACTCAGCTGGAGCTCTCTTGGAATTCATGGTGACCAGACCAGTACTCTGCACTTGGCTGGCCATTGTAACTATGAACACTTTACCCAGTTAATACAAGATTTGAATGGTTGTGTATTCTACTCTGAAGTTGAAGTTTCTGGATATGTCATGTGATCCAGACTTACATGATGTTTTGCTGATAGATTCATGTGGCGAGGTCACCTCACATGGTGGTTTGCTGAGACAAGGTCTGTGGGAGGACACGTGATGTTTGGAGAAAGTATAAATAGGACTCAAGGAACAGTGACAGGGCACTTGCATAGCTAGCTTTCCAATGGTTCATTGGTTTCTTGTCTTTGCTGATCTTCACTTCATTGAAGAGGCACTACAGAGGACTTCTCTTGTCATCCCAGCTTGTCCTGGTTGCTCCTGATGACTTATGCTGATTGGCAGAGGCCTGGTAGTTTCTGCTGGATTATGCCACTGATCCTGATTAGTATTTGGTGTTTTGACACTACTGAACTGGACTCCTGGTAACCTGACAAACAGAGATTGGAATCACCCCAAGAAGCTACTTTTAAATATGTCCACATCCCCTTGTCCTATTTACCAACTTTTCTCCCCTGCCTTTGGACAGTGGACTAGAAGGGGAGTTGAAGCATTTGTGAACTCTTAATAGAAGTAGGTTTTACAAAACCTAAGCCTGATCTACTCTCTTATTTTTGTCCTGCTCTGTGTTCTTCAAGGAGCCTTCTATCTCAAAGGCACTATTCATCATACACTCCTATACTATGTCTTGCTTTCTTTAGATTAAACATTCTCACTTCCTTTAGTACACCCCATGTCCTTTTACAGAGATAGCTACTCTGAACACATTTTATGTCTGCTCAGTGAAATGTAACTTTTTCTCTTTTTCATTTTTTTCTTCTCTTTTATATGCTATTTAGAGGCATATCTCCCATATGGTCAACTTCCTAGCATAAATATGAAGTGATAATATTATGAGCTTTTGACAATTATACCACTTCTCCAACTCACAATGAATTAAGAGAATGTTTACTAATCACATGAGTAGAGTCTGGTTTCCAATGTACTCTGACTTAAAAAATTATTGATTAATTTTGTTCTTCAAAATTTATATACACGTATGCATGTTGTATGCTAACATATAATGTCTATAGGTATATATACTATTGTATATATGTATATATTATGTATACTATTGTATAATGTATGTATTATGATTATTATCTCCCTCTTACCTTTCCTTACTTCTCTTTCATTTCTATCAGTCCCACCTTCCACCACTACCAATCTCTTATCTTACCCAGGTTCATAACTCTTAGTTTTGTTTTGTGACCCATTTTCTTTAATCAGGGTTATCTCTGTGAGCATTTGATTGGATATGTACACTTGAATCTGATGGAGTCACTAGTCACTGTACAACCGAAGGTAATGTTCTCCTTCTTCTTGAATTTATCAGAATCCAATAGTACTTCAGTGAGTGGAGGACCCCTCTGAGCCTCTTCTCTGTCCAGGCCAGACTGTTGATGAGCCTGTTCTGGTGCAGATCTAGATTGGAATCTGGGCCATGGCAGCTGCTGTGAGTTTCTGTTTAGATCAGCTCTGTCTTGTCCACATGATAGCATTGCACAGACCTTATCTTCACCTTCTGGCTCTCTCATTCTTTCTAACCCTGCTCTACAATACTCTCTGGCCTTAAAAGGAATGGCATAAATGCCTTGTTTGAGATCAGCCTTGTCTATCACCTTCCCTTAGAGTGTCGTGAGTGCCCCATTCATTCTTGTTCCCTTGGAAAGGCTTCTCTGATTAAAGCTGAGAGGATCACTTGTCTGTACTCATAAAGTTGTTTAACATTTTCCATTTAGCTAAACAGCCTTTGTGTCTGTGGTTTTCATTGGAGGTTGGGACTTAAGTTTCATAACTATTGCATTTCCACTGATATGACCTAGGGATATGACAGCCAATCAAGATGATTCTGAGAGTCCATACCAGGACTGATTTCTCACTTTAGGGTAGCCTCATGCCTGATTTTCAGAGAAATAGTTGTTCTCAAGATTCATTCTGGAAAACTTCTGATGATGATGATGATGATGATGATGATGATGATGATGATGATAAAACTCACTTTTATAAAATAACTCTCATTTGTAATAAAATAACCTATATTTTAAAATACTTATGATACCTTTACAAATGGTTTTCTTTCTAGTAACTTATGTAATTTTTGAGACTTACAAATATCTTACCTAAAATTATTTCATATTCTGCTAAAATAAAGATAACATTTACCAAGACATATGTTTAACTTTATATAAAGAAAAATGTGTTAAAACCAGTTTTCATTAATAGATTCCTGGATTACACAGAAGGACCAAAAATGGCTCCCATTTTTGATTTTTGCATTGGTGTTGGAAATACTTGGCACTACAGACTCTGCTTGCAGAATCCAAAAGAATTCAAAATAGATTCAATGCTCAAGGCTTTGGAATGGCAGAAGGATCATACAAGGTAACTGGTAATTTCTGGAACATAATGAATGTGGAAAAAGTGTCCTCAAGTGACATGTACAAAGTTGTGTGCTTCACAGATTTACAGGAAGTTCCACAGGAAGATATGCCACCATCCATTGATCCACAGTGTCTGTGTGAGAAAAGGCAACCAGAGGACCATGCTTCCAGCACGGCATGGGATTGGTCTGTAATGAGATCTCTTAGACCCAGACCAGATGGCTATCATTCACAGAGTCTTTCCTTGCCAAGAGATAAGCTGTGCATTTGTAACCATGTCTCTTAGTAGTCAACAGCTGGGAGTGGTAGGTATATGACCATAGTGAATGTCCTTGTTAGTATATCGGGACATATACTAACATAGCACAGGTTAGGCTTTCAGAGCATCGTGGTGATGGTGGAGGTTTGTAGCTCTTTAACACGGGAGCTCCTGCCACTTAGTCAGAGATATGAATGAGACTGTGTGCTGATACTGATGATTTTATTTCATTTTTTTTTTTTTCTGAGAGAAAAGTCTAGCTTTTGCTTAGTACTTGTCACTTAAAGTCTAAAACCAAGGCATCCACAATCACAGTCTAAAATAGCTGGGGAGATGGGAGAAAACTTAAGAAGATTTTTATTTCCTTCCAGTAAGTATGCTTTCATACCTAGAGAGTTCCAGTGTTTAACTGCTGAATAGTTTTCTACCTAACGCAGACTTGTTTACTTTTACCATCTCAGCAAAGAAAATTCTCTTCACTTTTTCTGCACCTGAAAACTCAAAGCCAATTAAGTTCAAACTCACTGTCAGGTTTTGAACCTTCAGCTCTCACTAGTTATTGAATGAAGTTTGGTTAATGCTTCTTTTCAGCCTACCTTTCAGAAGTGAGTTGCCCTGCCATTATAGAAAAGTACTGTCTGCATCTTTACCCCCACTCTGCACCAACAACAGTCTTTAGTTTGAGATATTTTCCCTTGTAAGCCTGTCCCTAGATCTTCCAACAGCAGTTAAAACATACCCTCATGTGTGTCCATCCATGTGATTCCCCCAACCCCACATTTGACCATCTGTGTCCCTGTGTCCTCCCATCCGTTCATCTGTCAGTGTCTCCCATGCTGCCGACTCCATCAGGGAAAGAAGAGGTATGTCAAAATCCTCACTCAGTATTCAAAACTCTTCCCTATAAAACCACAACATTCTCAGTTCTCCACACACAGTCTTGGTTTACATGCTGAACTCTAGCAAATCAAGAGATCTTATCTTCTGTGGTCCAAGACCCCTGCCTATCTGTTTGCCTATGAATTGTACTGTGAATCCTTCCCCATGTTCATGACATCACCCCTTGACATTCATTTACTCTTGCATATCTAATTACCCTTCTGAGAGGCTTTACTCTACATTATCAACAGAAGTAGTTTTATTTTTTTCTCAGACAACTAAAGAAACGCAACTGCACCTTCATATAGCACTTAGCAACTTTTAACTGTAATAAAATTTGGGGTTACACAAAACTTACAGAGTTCTCATTGGACCTTCTAGTGACTTTCTAGTGTCTACTGCTTACAAACTCACAATATAGAGATCAACATGAAGACATATTAAAAATACCCTGAAATTACTTCCTTCTTTTCAGAATGTGCTCTTTGTGATCTGAGTTCAAATTTAAGCTCCCATAATGCATCTCATATGTCTACTTTATCTCTTCCAAATGGTCACCTTAAACTTCCTTTCTCTTTCAGGAAGTCAACGAGTCTATCTTAGACAATCATGTTATTTTGTCCAGGTCTATTTCTTCACTCTGTTGCAGAGTTTCTGTCATGTCACATTTTCTACTTCGATAGTACCTATCACATGGTAGATACTCGGTAATTACAACTTAACTACAATTTCAGAAACAGAAAGGCTAGGGAAAAAGCTGCCCAATTAAATGCTTATGTGTGAGTTATGCAGTCATCAAGTTATTACAAAGGTTGGAGAAAAGAAGCTATAAGACAAAAATGCTATGTATCATTTGGACCAATGTTGTATGTGAGTGTATTTCCCATAGACAACACAACAGGCTTTTCCTTCCAGCCCTGGAGATAATGGTTGCATATGGTGGCTTATAGGAAGGACAGCCTTTTAGGCCAAGCATGTAGTCTGACCTGCTTGATTGAGTTCATTGTTATAGACTCTTTGTGTTCCATAGCAAGATTGGGTTGTGGACTCATATACAGACTACTGAGTTAGTCATTATCCCTGGCTCCTGTATACTTTAGCTTGTAGCTTTATGTTGAAAACTCAGAACAGAGAACTCTGGTCTTCCTATCTGGGACCCTGTCATTCACCTGGTTCTATTCCAAGTTCCTCATACAGATCGCTGATAATGGTGTCATTATACTTTAAACTATGATGCAAGTGCTCATGTGCCCACTAGAGACCCTGTTGTCTGGGTTCTGAAGGCTTCTGTCATTATGACATTTCTAGTATTATTGCACCTAGGAGAATCCTGTGCTCACAGATCCATGTTTTTTATGTGTGTAACATCATATCCACTAGCTCTGTTTTTTAGTCACTACCTTCTATTGCCAAGTCCCAGATTATTTCAGAGCTATGCCCACCCTCTTCATCGCTCCATTGTCCCTAGTTCACTTTGATAGAAACCTCAAATCATTTTTGTCTCCTGAAATCTATGCCTCCTCCTCCCTCCCCTCCTGTTCTAAAGCCTGTATGTGCCTTTTGACTCATTTCAGTTTACTACCCTTTGCTTGCAGAAGCTTTGGTTTAGTTTAAAGGGACACAAAGGGGGTGCTTTCCATGAATGCCATGCATCATTAGATGGAGATCTTCCATAAAGATTATGAAGTGGTTTTGGAAAGGAAAGACAACAATTGAACTGATGTGTGTTTTAAACAGAGCATCACACATCCTTATTTCACTTTCTTTAGGATGCTTTACACACACACACACACACACACACACACACACACACACACACACAAATAAGGACCGGAGCGTAGGGTCCTACAGAGGTGTTTTGACATTAGGCTTAATAAAGCATGAAGAACTCATTAATAATAATGTTCTGCTTGGTTTGCATATAAAGCTGGATGTACTCACCAGAGCTTGGAGTAAATGAAATCGTACATGCAGCTGTACGTGTTGTTGACTTGTAGCAGCCTCTTCACAGTACTCTGGCACAGCCCAGGGCAGCGGTGCACAGGTAAGACCAGAAGATACTTAGTGCAAGCACCTCCGGTCAAGACACGGAATGTCAATTTTGCTAATACTCTAAAGGCCTCACGGAATGACCATCCCTTCACTGATGTTGATCTAGGGAGATTCTAATGACAGCTTTAATCTCATTAAGGCAGTTCTACATAGCTACCTGGTCATTCAGTGGCAGACACACAGTTACACATTTCTTGCCATCTCATGTTTCTTGCCTCATAATCTACAGGTAGTTGACAAGAAGAAACTAGGGAATGGGGTCATGTGTGTGGGCAGGCCAGTTCATTCAGGTAAAATGGATTCTACTGAGCTTCTTAGTATGACCCAGAAAGGTTAAAGAAGTATTCAGAAATTATAAAGAAAGAAAGATAGAAAGGAAAAAATGTAAGGAAAAAAGACAAAAAGAAAGAAAAAAATAACTGTCCCTTTAAAAAATAAAAGTGAGGCATGGTGCTCCTAAAACATACATTTTAGGCTTGGAGAACTGGCAAGGCTTTAGACAGAGACTCATGGCTACCTCATCAGTGATGGTTCTTGGAGTGGTGGCAGGTTGAGGAATGCTTGGGTCTGTAGGCTACTATGCATGGCAGCTTCTGGTCCACAGAGCTTATCTCATGATTATAAACTGATGGACAGCTGACCAATGTCTGTTCAGCATAACTCACTGACTCCAGCTGCTCTACAATCTGGAGGGGCAGAATCTCCTGCTGCCCGCTCTTCTGGCTGGCCACATTCTCTACTCATTAAAGCTTTATCTGGAAAGCCAACCACTCTGTGGTAAGAAGCAGCTATTTCCAGGCAATTTTTTGATGAAACAACTTGTTGGGCGGGTTTAGTCAGTTTCAACTCAACAGCTTTGCCAACTATGGCCATATGCACAAAGTTCCACATCATGCCAAGCCTGTTCAGTGGTTATGTTGAAAAAAACCATTAAGCTGCCATCTCAATCCCTTTCCGATGCTGTAGGTTGAAACACCACTCACCTGAGACTCAAAGAATTCTTTATTAAATAATACCATTTAAAAAATGTCACCGTATCTATGTATATACCATTCGTATGTGATTTCATTATTTATAATTTTTCTTTAAGTTAATTAAAACTGAAAATTAAGGACCAATTAGCATTTAGTGTCATATGGCACCTGCATGAAAACACAGGTGGTCTTTCCTGTTGAGCCTCGCAATGGGTGTTTACCCAAGTCATGCCCTGAGAGGCAGTGATTTATAAGGCTAGCAGTACTTTCTATGTCTGTAGAGGAGGAAATTGACTTAGCAAGATTGCACAGCTCATAAGAGGAAGTAGCTATGTGAGATTAACCGTTCTTATCCCAAAGTGTGCATTCTCAGTTGTTATTCCATACGATCTTGCATATTACCAGGAAAGCCATAACCTAGACACAAGCAGGGCTTCCTCCCCTTCCTCTCCCTATACTGGAATGAGTTTACAGTTTGTCTAAATATACGTTACTGTCTGTATATTTTTAAAAACAAACAGGTTAATCTATGGGGTTAGAGAAATGGTTCAGTGGTTCAAATAACTAGATGCTTATTCAGAGAACTTGGGTTTATTTGTCAACACCCAGATGGCAGTTCACAACTGCAGGCAAAACAATAATACACATGAAATAAAAGTAAGTAAATATTAAAATTGAGCTAAATACAGTCAATATTTTGGTTCCAGCAAGCCATGATTTTTATGTCAAAGTCCAAACCATATACAAAAAGAACATTTTTTTCTTTTCATTCTCTGAATAATGGTGGAATTCCTGTTTTCTTAAAATTGTATTTGTTATCTACACAAAACACATACTGGTATGAATGGTTTTCTTCTGAGCCAAATACTCAAAACTTCAATGTTAAATAAAATTTTGTCAGAAAAGAGGAAAACATGCTTGTTATGAAATTCAGTCTAGCAGTAGGCTCACATTTCTGAAGGGAAGACCTACTTCCTGATGAGTTGAATGTCAGATAGCCAGAAGAAGTGGAGATGCACCATTCTTATGAGGCCATACCAGAGAGATTATTTAATCTTTGTCAAAGCAAATGACTCACAATCTTTTGTCCAAAGTCTCAATAATATATTCTTGGTATCAAAATATAAGATTTAAATATTGAGCTGGGCAGTGGTGGCACACAAATTTAATCCCAGCACTTGGGAGGCAGAGACAGGTAGATTTCTGAGTTCAAGGCCAGCCTGGCTACAGAGTGAGTCCAGGAAAGCCAGAGCTATACAGAAAAACCTTGTCTCAAAAAAAAAAAAAAAACCCAACCCAAACAAAAAGATTTTAAATATTGTATATTAATTTGTATATGCATTTATTTATTCAAAGCTTCTGCTTACATGAACATATTTACATGGAAAATACAGGTTGTATAATGTTTATGTTGATTCATATAGAAATTTCTATTTATTATGAGTTCTTGTACAGTATGACATTTTATGTATCTATGCTGTGTTTGCCACTAAAGACTTAAATTATGTTTGGTTCTTTGTTATCCTTAGAGCAGAAAGTAGATTGCTTAAAAAAAATTCTACTTTCCGCAGTGAATGATTTATTATTCAAGTCTGAACTCTGCACAGAAAGGTATAAATGCAAATACTTATTCACAATAAATGTGGTGCCTCAAGGCACTATTTCTGCCTTATATGTATTTGGATATCATATTACATTATATTGTCTGTCAAGCTGTACTTTCCATAGCATTATTTTTATTTCTTCATATTTACATAATGTGTGAAAAGACAATGAGAAGGAAGAGTATATTAGGTTTTACACAGCCCAAGAGGCACACAGCTTTAGAGAAAGGGACATGTGGCCCACAAATCCCTGTGTTGGTCAGAGAACAAGTCATCTATAAAGTGATTAAAAATGGAAAAAAAATTACAAAAAGAATATGCAAAACCAGAAACAACAACAACAGAAACCATTGTAAACCATGCCAATCTCCAAAGGGGAAGAGCGAGAGAGAAAGGTGATGGCAGATGCCAGAGGACATTACAAGGACTTCAAAGAACATGTCTCCCACCAATCAAACATCAGCAAAAATTAATTATCTTTACAGTTTTTCTTCACTGGTAATTAAAATTACATTAACTTTGTCCTTAAGTTAATTTTACTTACCATTGAAAAGAATAATTAGTCTAAATACCCACTCCTAACATGCTAATAGCCACCATATGAGTAAATGTGTATTTTACAGTTTTTTTTGAAAAAGCTGGTGTATTTTCCCTTACAAGGGATCGCTTACAACAGAATTTTGTTCAATATAGATCAGATCTAGTATTTAGACTTCTGCTCTGTGACAGTTTACCTTGGGTGTGAACTCTGAGGCCAGTCCCAGAGCATCCAGTTGAATCTCCACTCCCAGGCACTCTAGCATGCCAAGGATCATAGGATTAGAGGTAAGTAGGACACGACATGTGTTCAAACACCACCTGGAGTAACTGGGACCAGCAGGATCCAGGGATGCAGGAACCACGCCTGACCAGTGGCTTGGGTTCCTACTGGCCTGCACCTCTGGTTTACTTTGGCCTTGAACTCTTCAGCCAGTCCCACAGCACCCAAAGGAGGCTCAAATTTCAGGCACTCTAACATACCCAGGATAACAGGATCAGAGTATCTCAGTATCCCAGGATCCTAGGAGCTTGGTCACACCAGGTTCCCAGGGGCACACAGGCAACTTGACTCTCAGGAACTCTGACAAACCCAGAATCTCAGGATCACAGAGACGTCTGGACTCTGAGGAGTTCTAACACAGCCAGGACTACAGGACTGACCAGCTCCAGTCAGATATATTGAGGACAGGTAGCACTAGAGATAAGCAGATGGCAGGAGGCAAGCATAAGAACATAAGCAGCAGAAACCAAGGTTACTTGAAATCATCAGAACCCAATTCTCCCAACATAGCAAGTCTTGGACACACCATCACACTAGAAAAACAAGACTTTTAGAAAAGTAATCTAAAATCACTTCTCATAATGATGACAGAGGGCTTCAAGAAAGACATAAATAACTACCTTAAAGACATACAGGAGAAAACAGGTAAACAGGTAGAAACCCCAAAGAGGAACACAAAAATCCCTTAAAGAATTCCAGGAAAACACAATCAAACAGGTGAAAGAAATGAAAAAAAATCATCAAAGATCTAAAAATGGAAATAGAAACAATAAAAAAATCACAAAAGGAGACAGCCCTGAAGTTAGAAAATCTAAGAAAGAGATCAGGAGTCAGAGATGCAATCATCACCAACAGAATACAAGACAAAGAGAGAATCTCAGTTGCAGAAGATACTATAGAAAACATTGACACAACAGTCAATGAAAATGCAAAAAGCTAAAAGCTCCTAACCCAAAACATCCAGGAAATCCAGGACGCAATGAGAAGACTAAAGCTAAGGATAATAGGTATAGAAGAGAGAAAAGATTAAAGGGCCAGTAAATATCTTCAACAAAATGATAGAAGAAAACTTCCCTTACTTAAAGAAAGAGATGCCCATGAACATACAAGAAGCCTACAGAACTCCAAATAGACAGGACCAGAAAAGAAATTCCTCCCATCACATAATAATCAAATACACAAAACAAAGGAAGAATATTAAAAGCAGTAAGGGAAAAAGGTAAAGTAACATATAAAGTCAGGCCTATCAAAATTACACCAGACTTGTCACCAGAGACAATGAAAGCTAGAAGATCCTGGGCAGATGTCATACAGACCCTAAGAGAACACAAATGCCAGCCCAGGCTACTATACCCAGCAAAACTCTCAATTACCATAGATGGAGAAAACGAGATATTCCATGACAAAAACAAATTTATACAGTATCTTTCCACAAATCCAGCCCTACAAAGGACAATAGATGGAAAATTCCAACAAAAGGAGGGAAACTATAACCTAGAAAAAGAAAGAAAGTAATCTTTCAACAAATCCAAAAGAAATAGCCACACAAACATAAAAATAACATCAAAGATAACAGGAAGCAACAATCAATGGACTCAATTCCCCAATAAAAAGACACAGACTAAAAGACTGGATATGTAAACAGGACCCAGCATTTTGCTACAAACAGGAAATGCATCTCAGTGAACAATGACAGACACTAGCTTAGAGTAAAAGGCTGGCACACAACTGAACAAGCAAATGGTCCCAAGAAACAAGCTGGAATAGCCATTCGAATATCGAATAAAATTGACTTTCAACCTAAAAGCTATGAAAGCTATGAAAAAGGATAAGGATGGACACTTCATATTGGTTAAAGGAAAAATCTACCAAGATAAATTCTCAATTATGAACATCTATGCTCCAAATTCAAGGGCACCCACATTCATAAAAGAAACTACTAAAGCTCAAAGCATACATCATACCCCACATAATAATAGTGGGAGACTTCAACATCCCACTCTCAATATGGAAAAAGAAACTAAACAGACACAGTGAAACTAACAAAACCAAATGGATTTAACTGATATTTATAGAACATTTAATCCTAAAGCAAAAGAGTATACCTTCTTTTCACCACCTCATGGTGCCTTCTCCAAACTCCACCATATAATTGGTCACAAAACAAGCCTCAACAGATACAAGAAGATTGAAATAATCCCATGAATCCTATCAGATCACCATGGACTAAGGCTGGTCTTAAATCCCAACAAAAACAATGGAAAGCACAAATACACATGGAGGCTGAACAACGCTGTACTCAATTATAACTTGATCAAGGAACAAGTTAAGAAAGAAATTGAAGGCTTTTTAGAATTTAAAGAAAATGAAGACACATCATATCAAAACTTATGGGACACAGCAAAAGCAGTGGTAAGAGGAAAACTCATAGCCCTAAGTCCTTCAAAAAGAAACTGGAGAGAGCATCCACTAGCAGCTTGACAGCACACCTGAAAGCTCTAGAACAAAAAGAAACAAATACACTCAAGAGGAGTAGGTGGCAGGAGTAAAAAAATCAAAGTCAGGGCTGAAATCAACCAAATAGAAACAAAAAAGAACTATACAAAGAATCAACAAAATGAAGAGCTGGTTCTTTGAGAAAATCAACAAGATATATAGTCCCTTAGCCAGACTAACCAGAGGGCACAGAGACAGTATCCAATTAATAAAATAAAAAATGAAAAGGGAGACATAACAAAGGAAACCTTGGAAATCCAAAATATCTTCAGATTCTACTACAAATGTTTATACTCAACTAAACTGGAAAATCTGGATGAAATGGACAATTTTCTAGACACATGCCAGGTGCCAAAATTAAATCAGGATCAGAAAAATGATCTAAACAGTCCCATATCCCCTAACGAAACAGAAACAGTCATTAATAGTCTCCCAATCCAAAAAATCCCAGGACCAGATGGGTTTATTGCAGAGTTCTATCAGCCACAATTACTCAGATACCTAAACTGCACAAAGACCAAAGAAAGAAAGACCTTCAGACCAATTTCCTTTATGAACATTGATGCTAAAATACTCAATAAAATTCTTGCCAACCGAATCCAAGAACACATCAATATGATCATTCACCACGATTACGTAGGCTTCATCTCAGGGATGCAGGGATGGTTCAATATATGGAAATCCATCAACATAATTCACTATATAAACAAACTCAAAGTAAAAAACCACATGATCACTTTATTAGATGCTGAAAAGGCATTTGAGAAAATTCAGCATCCCTTCATGTTAAAAGTCTTGGAAAGATCAGGAATTTAATGCCCATACCTAAACATAGTAAAAGCAATATATAGCAAACCAATAACCAACGCCAAACTAAATAGAAATTTGAAGCAATCCCACTAAAATCAGGAACTAGACAAGGCTGCCCACTTTCTCCCTATCTATTCAATATAGTACTTGAAGTTCTAGCTAGAGCAATTAGACAACAAAAGGAGATCAAAGGGATATGAATTGGAAAGGAAGAAGTCAAAATATCACTATTTGCAGATGATATGATAGTATACTTAAGTGACCTCAAAAACTTCACCAGAGAACTCCTAGATCTGATAAACAACTTCAACAAAGTGGCTGGACATAAGATTGACTCAAACAAATCAGTAGCCTTCCTCTACACAAATGATAAACAGGCTGAGAAAGAAATTAGGGAAATGACACCCTTCATTCACAGTAGTCACAAATAATATAAAATAATTTGGTGTGACTCTAACCAAGCAAGTGAAAGATCCATATGACAAGAACTTCAAGTCTCTGAAGAAAGAAATCAAAGAAGATCTCAGAAGATGGAAAGATCTCCCATGCTCATGGACTAGCAGGATTAATATAGTAAAAATGGCCATCTTGCCAAAAGCAATCTAGACATTCAATGTAATCCCCATCAAAATTTCAACTTAATTCTTCACAGAGTTACAAAGAACAATTTACAATTTCATGGAATAGCAAAAAACCCAGGATAGTGAAAATTATTCTCAACAATAAAAGAACTGTGAGAATCACCTCCCCTGACCTCAAGCTCTATTACAGAGCAATAGTGATTAAAACTGCATGGTATTGGCACAAAGACAGGCAGGAAGGTCAATGGAATAGACTTGAAGACCCATAAATAAACCCACATACCTACAGTCACTTGATCTTTCACAAAGGAGTTAAAACCATCCAGTGGGGAAAAAATACATCATTTTCAACAAATGGTGCTGTTTCAACTAGTGGTTAGCATGTAGAAGAATGCAAATCAATCCATTCTTATCTCCTTGTACAAAGCTCAAATCCATATCAAATCAGATACACTGAAATTTATAGAGGAGAAAGTGGGGAAGATCAAACTCACGGGCACAGGGTAAAATTTCCTGAACAGAACACCAATGTTTTTTGCTCTAAGATCAAGAATTGACAAATGGGACTTCATAAAATTGCAAAGCTTTTGTAAGGCAAAGGACACTGTCAATAGGACAAAATGGCAACCAACAGATTGGGAAAAGATCTTTACCCATCTTACATCTGATAGAGGTCTAATATCTAATATATACAAAGAACTCAAGAAGTTAGATTCCAAAGAACCAAATAACCATATTAAAAATGTGGTATAGAGCTCATCAAAGAATTTTCAGTTGAGGAATATCAAAGCACCTAAAGAAATGTTCAACATCCTTAGTCACCAAGGAAATGCAAATCAAAACAACCCTGAGATTCCACCTCACAGCAGTCAGAATGGCCAAGATCAAAACTCTGGTAACAGCAGGTGATGTGGAGGATGTAAAGAAAGAGGAACACTCCTGCATTGCTGGTGGGATTGCAAGCTCGTAAAACAACTCTAGAAATCAGTTTGATGGTTCTTTAGAAAACTGGACATAGTACTACCAGAGGATCCACCTATACTACTCTTGGGCATATACCCAGAAAATGCTCCAAGATGTAATAAGGACACATGCTCCTCTATGTTCAAAGCAGCCTTATTTATAACAGCCAGAAAGAACCTACAGGTCCCTCAACAGAGGAATGGATACAGAAAATGTGGTACATTTATACAATGGAGTACTACTCAGCTATTAAAAATAACGAATTCAGGAAATCCTTAGGCAAATGGGTAGAACTAGAAAATACCATCCTGAGTGAGGTAACCCAATCACAAAAGAACACACATGGTATGCACTCACTGATAAGTGGATATTAGCCCAGTACCTCCAAATAATCAAGATACAATTCACATTCCACATGAAGCTCAATAAGAAGGAAGACTGAAGTGTGGGTACTTCAGTCATTCTTAGAATAGAACAAAATGCTCACAGGAGCAAATTTGGAGATAAAGTATAGAGCAGAGACTGAAGGAAAAGCCATCCAGAGACTGTCCCACCTGGGGATTCTTCCCATATACAGTTACCAAACTGAGACACTATTGTGCATGCTAAGAAGTGCATGATGAAAGGAGCCTGATATGGCCGTCTCCTGAGAGGCCCCGCCAGAGCCTTACAAAAACAGAGGCGGATGTTCATAGCCAACCATTGGACTGAGAATGGGGTCTCCAATAGAGGAGTTAGAGAAAGGTCTGAAGAAGTTGAAGGGGTTTGCAACACCATAGGAAGAACAACAATATCAACCAACTAGACCCCCCAGAGCTTCCAGGGACTAAGCCATCAACAAAGGAGTACACATAACTCCAGCTGCACATGTAGCAGAGGATGGCCTTGTCATGAATCCATGGGAGGAGAGGTCCTTGATTCTATGAAGGCTTGATAGATGCCCCAGTGTAGTGGAATCAAGGGTGAGCAGGTGGGAGTGTGTGGGTGGGTGGAGCAACACCCTGATAGAATCAGGGGAAGGGAGGATGGGATGGGAGTTTCTGGAAGGGGGGAAATTGGGAAAGGGGATAATGAAATGTAAATAATGTAAGTAATTAAAATATCCAATAAGAAAGAAAAAAAAGAAAAGAGAGAGGATCCAAGTGATAAAGTGTTTGCCCTGTAAGCCTTGAGTCAAGAGTTCAATCTCCAGCCAGGAGTACGGCATGTCTATAATGGCAACTCTGGTAGTAGAGACAGGTGGCTCTGTGGGACTCATTGGTCAGTCAACCTAAGAACCAATGACCTCTAGGCCATTGAGCATAGGATTTCAAAGCAGATAGGTAACTTTTCTGAGGATGATGCCCAAGGTTGTCTTCAGACTTTCACATTCACAAAGTACATCTATGTATGCATACCTTCATACACATGGACACATGTATCTATGCACAAATATATAATCAATAATTTGAAAATAATTAAACTCATGAAAACTTATCTAATTTAGAAAGACTGAGTAATCTAGGAAGACTATCACTGCAATACAGAATAGCTTCATTACATGTTTTTTTTTTTCCTCTGAAGTCATATACCATCAAGAACAAAGTGTTAAAGTTTTCAGCTTTGAGCATTTTGTTTTCATTCTGTCAGGAATATCACACACCAACACAAATGTTGTTCCACTGCCTTTGGACTTGGACAGCTTTTTTATAATTTCCTGTGCTCTGTGAATGTTGTTATCATAACCACATTGCATTTATGACAAACAGCAAGTACATCTGAGCAGCAACTGAACTGGATTCTCCCTCACCAGTGAACGGCTCTGCATTGTAAGTTGAGTTAATGTGTGAAGGCTATGGTACCTCACCAGTGAATGGCTCTGCGTTGTAAGTTGAGTTAATGTGTGAAGGCTATGGTACCTCACCAGTGAACGGCTCTGCGTTATGAGTTGAGTTAATGTGTGAAGGCTATGGTACCTCACCAGTGAACAGCTCTGCGTTATGAGTTGAGTTAATGTGTGAAGGCTATGGTACCTGGGCCTGCAGTTGCCCAGGTGTTTCTTTAAGGGGCCTGAGAAGGAGGAGAAGGAGCCTGCTGTGCAGAGGATAGGAAAATTATTATCATCTGCTTTCTGAAATTGAAGGAGAATTTTTGCTCAGCAGAAACCTCTTGACTGCAAAAGTCTAAAATTACACCCTGCTGGTAAGAATGGTGTTTGGGGTGGTAGGAATTTAAACATTCCACTTTGCCTCAAATCAAGTAAATTTTATGAGTTTGTAATGCAAGTATGCAATCTCTTCTTTGCAAAAGAGAAGCAGCTTGTGACCCTTATACCAACACTGAAGAATAAATTCTGACTAGGAAAGTACTCACTTTTTGCGTAATAAGTAATTTTAATAGTTATTCTTTTGAAGGAAGAAATCTTTGTCTTAGACATAAATTTGAATTCAAGTGTTTTATTTTAACACAGAGGATGACTTTCTAGACTTAATTCACCAGCTGGACTTTCTGCTTATTGGGAACTTCTTGGAAGTCAAGAATATTTTCTGGACAAATGCTTTTGGTCATTCATAAAATTCTGTTTATTCATGATTATACACTTCTGCTCTAGATCACACCCTTCAGCCTCCCTTAGTCTCTGCGCTTATTTTGGTTAATACTTTGGGGACCTGAGGTTTAGTTTTTTTCTGAATCTAAGAGTTTAAACTTGGCATTGTTTATGTTTCCGTTTCTTTGTCTATTTTTCCACTTAGGTCTTCTAGAAGTAACATGCTATGCATGGTGTTCCTGGATTTTGCACTGTGGCCTAATGTGCAAAATACTTAAAAAAATAAAGAATAAGCATTTTTTTCATTTATTGATATTGAATATAGATGTATTTTAAATTTGAAAAGTTTGCTTTTCTTGAGCAAGATATATGCAGCTTTGAAGATTATGTATCACTCCAGTACTCAGAAGGCAGAGGTTGATGAATCTCTTCATGATGATGATGAAGGTAGAGGCTAGCCTGGTCTACAGACCAAGTTTCAGGGTCTATAGACACTGAGGCCAGAGCTATACAGAGAAACCCTATCTCAAAAACTAAATCAAAGGGGAAAAAAAAAGAAAAAGAAAATAATTTAGCAGTGAGTGATGCTTCTCTTAGCTTCCTATGTTTGTCTGATCTCTTGGGACATGAGAATGTTTGTTAAGCCCCTATGAGTGGATGGGGAAAGTGGCGTCGATGCTTCCCTTAGTTTCTATGCTAGCCTGATCTCTTGGGACATGAGAAGGTTTGTTAAGCCCTAGGAGTAGATGGGGAATGTGGCATGTATTTTTCCCTTTCTCCCATTTTTCCCAGATAATATTCAACAATACCAATTCCATCCTTCTTTTATTTCTATCATTCCTTTATTTCTTTGGAAACACAATGTCATGAAGGGTAGGATGGTCTTGAACTCTCACTGGTAGCTTCTCCTATCTCAACCTCCTAAGTGCTAGTGTTAGAGGCATGAACCACCACTTTAGGCTCCAATACTGCCTACTATCTTCTTCTAGTCTTCAACATCACTGCACTGCTTATACTTGTATAATTGGATTTGTTACATTTAAATGACATCTGCTGAAATCAGTAATTGAGAAGAAAGCCACCAGATGTATAAGGTTATACACTCAAAATACTTCATATTGCTCACTATGTTTTTGTTAGTCATTTTAATTCTGTACCTTAATAACATCCTACTTCATGTTCGAATCTGTCATTTCAAACTTGTATTTTGTATTTAGCTCTCTAGTTCAATATATCCAGTGCTCACAATCAATCCTTTTATGTTTTTAACTACAGTCAGGTCCCCCCTTCAGTAGTGGTTTCAGAAGGGGCTTATGATGATATAATTGCCAGAGAGCCTGCACAGGCAGGATATTTGCTTCCAGCTGGATTGACTAACTGGTCATCAAACCAATGATTCCCACATGGGTTATTCCCATGACACACTCTACATTGTTAGATAACGCAGCTGCTATATTTGTTGTTGTTTTTGTTATTGTTTTGGTTTTGACAAAATTCAGCCTTTTGCAAACTTCTAACAGCTGCTTCATATAAAGCCTCTCAAATATTTCCCTTCTCTGAGGCAAAAGCAATGAGCCACTGAAGAAAACTTCTAAACAGCAGTATAACTCCAGCCTCACAGACTTAGCATTCTGTCCAGTTAGTCCAGGCCAGACGCTGAGTTCTCCCTGCGTTCTTCCCACAGAGGAGTTATCATGTAGGGATGCTTAGGGATGGAAGGGGCTGCTGAGATATCCAATGCAAGGGTATAATTTTAGGCTGAAGATTTGGAATGGGAAGAAACTGAAAGCAGTAAAGACGTTTTTCCTTTGGTTGGTTTTTGGTTTTATGTTTTATGATTAAGCCACTACTAGTAAGCTGTCACCTTTGTACCTTGCATGAAGAGATCCTTTCACTTCCCCTGTGGGAATGGCATACAAGCTTGCTGGATTATGGTTTTCAGTGGGTTTTTGTTAAAGACACACACTACCATTTCTATTTTCTGCTTTTCTTAAGAATTAGATTTATGGGCTGGTGAGATGGCTCAGCGCTGAAGAGTACTGACGGCTCTTCCAGAGGTCGAGTACGGATCCCAGGAACCATATGGTGGCTCACAACCATCCGTAATGAGAAACAAATAATAATAATAAAAAATCCTATGGGTCGGAACGAGCTAGTCCAAGGGTAGCCAGAGCAAGAGGGAGAAGGGAAGGGGCTGCGGGAAAAACTAGATGTATTTTTTATTTTTAATTATTCATCTGCGCACATGGGTATGGGTGCTCAGGGAGGCCAGAGGTATCAGATTACCTACAGCTGGAGTTACAAGTGGCTGTGAGCCACCTGATGAGGGTGTTAGGAATCAAACTCTGTGAAATGTCACTAGCTTATGCTGAAGATATATGCCAGATTTTCTGTTCAGTGCACACACTTGGCCTCAAATATCCATTAACAAATATTGTCATTAAACTAAGGAGATAATCACTTTGGATACATGAGGAATGAACAACATCCGAAGGCAACAGCAGCTGGTAGTAACAACGGTGAAACTAGGCACGTGTTACGCAAGAAACTTACGAACTAAGACATCAACACCAATGCAACAAGCACACACAATTATCCTCCAAATGGAAGAATTGATACAGTTAGCAAATCCCAAAAGCATATTGGAGTTATCCAACACAGGCAATAAGGAATATTTCCATTGGTTGCTATCATTTAAAATTAGTGACGTTTAATAAAGAGAAAAGCATGCAGAATTTCGTTCTCCTATAACATACCACAGATAAAGGGTTGGATCTAAAAATTTATTCAACTTGAGTTTTATTCCCATACTCAATAAAATGTAGTTTAAGACACAAGACTTTGCTTGACTACTTTAAAAACCAATCATAGGTCTTTCATATCAATGTATTTCAACTTAATTTCTTACCTGTATAGGTGGTTTGCCTGTGTGCACCATGTGAATACAGTGCACACTGAGGCTGTAAGACAGGCGTCAATTCTTCTGCAACTAGAGTTTGAGGCTGTTGTGAGCTTCCATGTATGCTAAGAATCAAACCACGTCCTTAAGAAGAGCAGGCAATGCTCCTAACCACTGAGCTCCAGCTCCTCCTATACATTTCTACAATGTCATTTTTTTCAGATAACTAAATACATTTTTTTTAGCCTTAATATTTAGCCTAAAATATTTTCAGCTTACTTTAAGGCTATAACTTTCAGTAGACCTGGAAATCATTATGCTAAGCAAAATAAAGAGATTCTAAAGGATGAACATTACATGTGTTCTCCCATATGTTAATATAGAACATTTTAAGACAGACACATAGAAGGGGGGCCATAAGGGAAGAGGAAGGGACCATATTGAGGTCAGTGAAGTCAAGGTAAAATATATCAGAGATGAATAGGATCAAACTATGCTCCACTTATGTACAAAATGTCACCAGTGATTCTGAACAAATAATATATGCTAGTAATAATAACACCTCAGTTAGAAAGAGGGTTTCAAGGCCAGAGAAGTCATAAAAGATCAGATTCAGTTCTGTCAGTTGAGGATAACTATCAGAATTACTTTGATTAAGTAATATTCTTACTCCTTTTGACTATCTCCTGGTACATTTCCAGCTTAAAAAAATAAAAGACAATAGGACCATATCAAAACATGGTTTAATAATTTCCTGTATTTAGTTATATAGATTATTAATATTTTCTATAGTGGTAATTTTTCTATATATACTGACTTTTCAACATGTTGAGAGCAATAAGCCCATCTAAATATCTTTGTATGTCTCATGAATTTCTTTATTACACACAATCATAGTATGAGTAACATTCATGTCTTCTCCCACCGTCATAGTTACGAGCAGATCAAGCCTGAAACAGGCTAATCTTGCTGTTTTCCCTGATGGACCGTGAAGATGTATCCCATACATGTGAAATTATTGCTTGTTTTAGATCCAACCACATTGATAATATTTAGATCCTTTTTTTCCTTCTCAACCTTCATCAAGAAGGGGTTTTCTGCTTGTTCCTATCCTTACTGAAACATCATCATTGCAAAATAGGTGATGAATTTCTCCCTGTTCAGTCACATCGGGGCAAATGGCTGTTTAGTATTCTTCCTGTTAGAATTTTATTCACTAGGCTAGGAAGAGGAAAAGGACTCCTGAGGGGATCAGACCATAGGAAGCTTAGCTGTGCCTTCCTTCTCACAGAGTTTATGCTGTTGTGATCCCATAACATTTCTGTCATTTAGTTTCACTTCATATTTTGCTGAACACTGGACCTGCCTCACAGAGTGCCCTGAGATTGTGTGGGGGTTGTAATTTAAGAAGGCAGTCTGTTAAATATGCTTATAATAGTAACTGAGGACATGACTGTACTTGCCATCACCTTTTCCACTGCTAGGAAAAAGGAGGGAGGGGAGGGACAATGAGGAGGGACAGGTGAGGAAAAAGGAAGGCGAATGAAGGTGTGGTCTTTTTGAAACTGAAATATGATAGAAAATTAAAACTAAAAAACTGTTGTACAATATTTTCAGAACTTTTTAAACTGCAAATTTATGTTTCATAAATTTTAGGATTCTCATGATGTGTAGTACAGACTTTATATATTCAGATGCTATTATCTTATGAACAGTTACAATTACCAATACACATAAAATTATTTTAGTTAATACAATCCTGTAAGTAATTAACCTTATCACTAACAAATCATTGCCTCATCTTCTGCATATAAATGTGTTCCATTTACTATGGGTGATATGAATGACTAGTGTGTATAGCGGAAGGACATCAGAGGTATATACTTTTTGATTTTTTTTCCAGTTTTATGGACAAGAAATCCACCAAGTATGAGTAAGTGTAGAGAGTGATAGAGAGGGGAAAATGTCAATCATACTGACATGCAGTCCAAGGATCTTCATTACACACTTCACTCCTTACTATGAACACAACACCATGTTAAGCCTTCAGGGACTCATCATAATGTTAAATATGTGCATGGCCCTATGGGCCACTTCTGTAGCTACAATATAAAAAGTAAACCTCTTTAAACTTAAATCCACAAATAATAATAATAATAATAATAATAATAATAATAATAATAATAAAGTTGTTAAGTGAAATGTCAGAGCAGAAATCAATAGTGACAGTCACCAAATACACATGTACCTGTCTTAAATACATCAAATAATTTATTAATTCTTGCCCGCCAAAGAATAAAGGTGATGAGGGATATATGAAACAGATTTGTGCTCTAGAAATCAAAGCCTGCATTTTCTTTTTTTTTTAATTTTTATTAGATATTTTCTTTATTTACATGTAAATTTCTCCCTTCCCAGTTTCCCCTCTAAAAAAAAAAAGAAACAAACAAAAACAACAAAAACAAACCCCAGCTGCCTCCCCACTTCCCATGCCTGCCACCCCACCCTCTCCTGCCTATTGGCCCTGGCATTCCCCCACACTGGGGCACAGAACCTTCACAGGGCAGAGGTCCTCTCCTCCCATTGATGATTGAATTTGCAATCCTCCACTATACACGTGCTGCCAGAACAATCAGTCCTACCATGTGCAGACCTTGGTTGGTAGTTGAGACTCTGGGAGCTCTGAGGGTACTAGTTAGTTCATATTG
>NW_022196909.1:2566316-2575481 GCF_008632895.1 Mastomys coucha | reverse complement strand
GTACATCTACACAATGGAGTACTACTCAGCTATTAAAAACAATAAATATATGAAATTCTTAGGGAAATTGATGGATCTGGAGAATATCATCCTGAGTAAGGTAACCCAATCACAAATGAACAAACACAGTATGCAAAGCCTGCTTTTTCAAAAGTGAAAAAGAGTGTCTACCATCTCACCCTGGAGCTGAGGCTGTTCCACAGCCTGCTGTACACAGATCCCACCAGGAGAGAGCTGTTCTCCCAAGAGTGCTGACACAGGCTTACAGACACACAGAAGGGACAAGCTCCAGCCAGAACAACAAGACCATCTAACACCAGAGATAACCAGATGGCAAAAGGCAAATGCAAGAATCTTACCAACAGAAACCAGGGCTACTTGGCATTATCAGAATCCAGTTCTCCCACCACAGCAAGTCCTGGATAGTCCAACACAGCAGAAAAGCAAGATCTGGATTTAAAATCAAATCTTCTGATATGGATAGAGGATTTTAAGAAGGACACAAATAGCTCCTTTAAAGAAATACAGGAGAACACAGGTAAATAGGTAGAAGCCCTTAAAGAGGAAACACAAACAAACAGGTGAAGGAATTGAACAAAACCATCCAGGATCTAAAAAAGGAAAGTAGAAACAATAAAGAAATCACAAAGGGAGAAAACACTGGAGATAGAAAATCTAGGAAAGAAGTCAGGGGCCATAGATGCAAGCATCACCAACAGAATACAAGAGATAGAAGAGAGAATCTCAGGCACAGAAGATACCATAAAACATTGACACAAGAATCAAAGAAAATGCAAAATGCAGAAAGTTCCTACCCTGAAACATCCAGGAAATCCAGGACATAATGAGAAGACCAAACCTAAGGATAATAGATATAGAAGAAAGTGAAGATTCCCAACTTAAAGGGTCAGTAAATATCTTCAACAAAGTTATAGAAGAAAACTTCCCAAACTGAAAGAAAGAGATGCCCATGAACATACAAGAAGCCTACAGAACTCCAAATAGAGAGGACCAGAAAAGAAATTCCTCCTGTCACATAATAATCAAAACACCAAATGCACAAAACAAACAAACAAAGATAGAAAAAATATTAAAAGCAGTAAGGGAAAAAGGTCAAGTAACATATAAAGGCAGATCTATGAGAATTACACCAGATTTCTCACCAGAGACTATGAAAGCCACAAGATCTTGGGCAGATATCATACAGACTCTGAGAGAACACAAATGCCAGCCCAGGTTACTATTCCCAGTAAAACTCTCAGTTACCATAGATTGAGAAACCAAGATATTCCATGACAAGACCAAATTTACACAACATCTTTCCACAAATCCAGCCCTTCGAAGGATAATAAATGGAAAACTCCAACACAAGGAGGAAAACTACATGCTAGAAAAAGCAAGAAAGTAGTCTTTCAACAAAACTAAAAGAATATAGCAACATGAACAGAATTCTAACTCCAGTAACAAAAATAACAGGAAGAAAAAATTATTGTTCCCTAATATCTCTTAATATCAATAGACTCAATTCCCCAATAAAAAGACATAGATTAACAGACTGGTTACATAAGCAGGACCCAACATTTTGCTGCATACAGGAAACCCACCTCAGTGACTAAGACAGACACTAGCTCAGAGTAAAAGGCTGGAAAACAATTCTCAAAGCAAATGGCCCCGAGAAACAATATATTTATTCTAACATCAAATAAAATCGACTTTCAACCTAAAGTTATCAAAGAAGATAAGCATGGACACTTCATACTCATCAAAGGAAAAATCTACCAAGAAGAACTCTCAATTCTGAACATTTATTCTCCTAATGGAAGGGCACCCACATTCATAAAGGAAACTTTACTAAAGTTCGAAGCACACATTGCACTCCACACAATAATTGTGGGAGACTTCAACACCCCACTCTCATCAATGGACAGATCATGGAAACAGAAACTAAACAGAGACACAGTGAAACTAATAGAAGTTATGAAACAAATGGATTTAACATATCTATAGAACATTTTATCCTAAAACAAAAGAATATACCTTCTTCTCAGCACCTCATGGTCCCCTCTCCAAAATTGACCATATAATCAGTCACAAAATAGGCCTCAACAGACACAAGAAGATCAAAAAAATCCCATGCATACTATCAAATCACCACAGACTAATTCTGGTCCTTAATAACAACATAAACAATGGAAAGCTCACATGCACGTGGAAGCTGAACAACACTCTATTCAATGATAACTTGGTCAAGGAAGAAGTAAAGAAAGAAATTAAAGATTTTTTAGAGTTTAATGAAAATGAAGCTACAACATACCAAATTTATGGGACATAATGAAAGCAGTGCTAAGAGGAAATCTCATAGCTCTAAGTGCCTCTAAAAAGAAACTGGAGAGTGCTTACACTAGCAGCTTGACAGCACACCTGAAAGCTCTAGAACAAAAAGAAGCAAATACACCCAAGAGGAGTAGAAGATAGGAAATAATCAAACTCAAGGCTGATATCAACCAAGTAGAAACAAAAAGAACTATACAAAGAATCAAGCAAACCAGGAGCTGGTTCTCTGAGAAAATTAACAAAATAGATGAATGCTTAGCCAGACTAACTAGATGGCACAGAGACAGTATCCTAATTAACGAAATCAGAAATGAAAAGGGAGACATTGCAACAGAAACCAAGGAAATCTAAAACATCTTCAGATCCTACTACAAAAGCTTATATTCAACAAAAACAGAAAAATCTGGATGAAATGGACAATTTTCTAGACAGATACCAGGTTCCACATAAAATCAGGATCACATAAATGATCTCAGCAGTCCCATATCCTCTAAAGAAATAGAAACAGTCATTAATAGTCTCCCAACCACAAAAAGCCCAGGGTTGAGTGCTGTGGAGTTCTATCTGACCTTCAAAGAAGACCCAATACCAATACTCCTCAAACTATCCGACAAAATAGAAACAGAAAATACTCTACCCAATTCATTCTATGAAGCCACAGTTACTCTGATACCTAAACCAAGAACTTCAAGTCTCTGAAGAAAGAAATCAAAGAAGATCTCAGAAGATGGAAAGATCTCCTATACTCATAGATTGGCAGGATTAATATAGTAAAAATGGCCATCCTGCCGAAGGCAATCTACAGATTCAATAAAATCCCCATCAAAATTCCAACTCAATTCTTCACAGTTAGAAAGAGCAATTTGCCAATTCATCTTCTATAACAAAAAACCTAGGATAGTGAAAACTATTATTAACAATAAAAGAACTTCTGGTGGAATCACCATCCCTGACCTCAAGCTGTACTACAGAGCAATTGTGATAAAAACTGTATGGTATTGGTACCGTGACAGGGAGGTAGATCAATGAAATAGAATGGAAGACTCAGAAATGAACCCACCTATCTGTTGTCACTTGATCATCACAAAGGAGCTAAAACCATCCAGTGGAAAAGATAGCATCTCCTTGTACAAAGCTCAAGTCAAAGTGGATCAAGGACCTCCACATAAAACTAGATACACTGAAACTTATTGAGGGGAAAGTGGGGAAGAGCCTTGAACACATGAACACAGGAGAAATTTTCTTGAACAGCACAGCAGTGGTGTATGCTCTAAGATCATGAATTGACAAATGGGACTTCACAAAATTGCAGTCTTCTGTAAGGCAAAGGACACTGTCAATAGGACAAAATGGCAACCAACAGATTGGGAAAAGATCTTTACCAATCCTAATATCCAATAGAGGGCTAATATCCAATATATACAAAGAACTCAAGAAGTTAGACTCCAGAGAACCAAATAGCCCTATTAAAAAGGGTACAGAGCTAAACAAAGAATTCTCAACTGAGGAATACTGAATGGTGGAGAAGCACCTAAAGAAATGTTCAACATCTTTAGTCATCAGGAAAATGCAAATCAAAACAACCGTCAGATTTCACCTCACACTAGTAAGAATGGCTAAGATCAAAAACTCAGGTGACAGCAGATGCAGGCATGGATGCAGAGAAAGAAGAACACTCCTCCATCGCTGGTGGGATTGCATGCTAATATAACTACTTTGGAAATCAGCTTGGCGGTCCCTCAGAAAATTGGGCATAGTACTACCAGAGGACCCAGCTATACTACTTCTGGGCACATATGCAGAAGATGCTCCAACATGTAATAAGGACACATGCTCCACTATGTTCATATAATCCTTAATTATAACAGCCAGAAGCTGGACAGAAATCAGATGCTCCTCGACAGAGGGATGGATACAGAAAATGTGGTACATTTGCACAATGGAGTACTACTCAACTATTAAAAACAATGAATTTATGAAATTCTTAAGCAAATGGATGGAACTAGAAAATATCATCCTGAGTGAGGTAACCCAATCACAAAACAACACACATGGTATGCATTCATCATAAGTGGATATTAGCCCAGAAGTTTGGAATACCCAACATACAATTCACAGACCACATGAAGCTCAAGAGGAAGGAAGACCGAAGTGTGGATACTTCCTTCATTTTTAGAAGGGGGAACAAAATACTCATGGAAGGAGTTACAGAGACAAACCCTGGAGCAGAGACTGAAGGAAATACCATCCAGAGACTGCCCCACTTGGGGATCCATACCATATACAGTCACTAAACCCAGACACTATTGTGGATGCCAATAAGTGCTTGCTGACAGAAGCCTGATATAGCTGTCTCCTGAGAGGCTCTCTCAGTGCCTGACAAATACAGAAGTGGATGCTCACAGCCATCCAATGGACTGAGCACAGGGTCCCAAATGAAGGAGCTAGAGATAGGACCCAAGGAGCTGAAGAGGTTTGCAGCCCCTTAGGAGCAAAAGCAATATATACCAATTAGTACTCCCAGAGCTCCCAGGGACTAAACCACCAACCAGAGAGTACACATGGAGTGACTCATGGCTCCAGTTGCATATGTTGCAGAGAATCACCATTCATCAATGGGAGCAGAGGACCTTGATGCTGTGAAGGCTCTCTGCCATAGTGTAGGGGAATGCCAGGATGTGAGAGTGGGTGGCTTGGTGAACAGGGTGAGGAGGTTGGGGATAGAGGATTTTTGGAGGGGAAACCAAGAAAGGGGATAACATCTGAAATGTAAAAAAGAAAATAGATAATAAAATTTTTTTTAAAAAAAGTGAAAAAGATCTCCTAGTATGCAAAAACTCCTAGTCTTCCCTGGAAGGGCTTTCCACTTCTTACCGTCTAGATATGTCTACAACTCGATCCAATAGCCCTAAATATCTGAATAAATTATAGCATTACACAAGACAAAATAACAGAAAGAGATGTAAATGGGTGCTCCCATTTGAAAGGGAGGTGTAAATTAATGCATCATCTTGATATTCAAAATTATTAATATTCAAAATAGTCTATTAATGAGAATTAATAATTCAAATTGGGGCAATAAAAAGGAAGTTCCAATTTACCACTCGTCTGCTAAAAGTTACTCAACTCATTCTCTGAGTAAAGGAAAATACATAAAACCCCAATAATAACATTAAAATTATAAATGAAACATAAATGACTGTGAACTCCACTTTTAGAGTTTCTCAAATGCTCCAGAGGATCAGGATTATCACCAAGGGCATAGTGCCATCCAATCTCTTGGAATCTAAGACTCTGGAGTATGCATGGAGGCCAATTCTTTAAAGACCTCTCTCCTCCATTTCCTGGGACTCTTGTACATATTATATTTTTCTCATATTTAACTGCTTTTAGTTAAATGTTAGTTGTGTACTTTTAGTTGTGTACTTTGTGTAGTTTAGTTGTGTACTTTTCAATAACATAGCATTAACATTTGATATAATTAAAACTTAGTCAAATCTCACTTACCTTCACATCTTTATGCTCATCCAGGAAGTTCTGTATATACGGAGGAAAGACTTCCAAATATGACAAAGTGGGTTGTCTGGTTTCTGAGAGTGTCAGCTGGCTGTTGAAGATCCTGAGGTGGGCAGCAGAAAGCACCAGTCTAAAGCCAGTTGGGCCTGGTTATCTCTAAACAGAGTAGAGAGATGGACAGTTGGTCCCCTGTAATCTACAATCACCAGGATCTGCTGAGGACAAGGTTACTCTCAGTAAACTAACAGTGTTACTAAATTTAAACTTGGCTGAGTCTTACTCCTCCTCAATTTAGCACAGTTGTTATTTAAAATTTCATGACACTGTGAAGTCAGCATCACAGGATGACTCCTTCGGCAGAGAAGGCAGCAAGAGTTCCCATTGTGCTATTTTCTCAAACACTGAATTAAGTGGGATAATTACTAATTTTATTTTTGATATGCAGGTGCTAAATTCATACTGAATTTCTACGTCAAGGTTGATGAGGACCCTTGTAAATACATCTTTATACAAAAGTCTATAATATCTTATAAGACATAAAGATGGGGGATTTTTACTACATTCCCATGAAATCACCTGATAGTTTTCCAGCTTTCTTTCACATGGCAATGCTTTGAAGATAATTAGGCACACACATGGGTAAAAGTCCTTCTAGTTCGTATGTATGGTAGTATATACTTTCCTACTCAGGAAAACCAAAATTCTTGGTTGAGTGAGTTAAGCAGATAATGATAAGAGTTAATAGAAAAGGGGAATAAAACACTTTTAAAATTGATAATCAACAATGCAGTTGTTTTCATGAAGGGGGAAAGGAAGCAAAAAGTACAAGTAAATATAAGATCAGAAACACAGGGACAGGCGCACACTGAACCATGAGCACAGGAGACCTTGTATGGGCATAGCCATGCAAAAGGCTCCACCACCGCCTAGCTACCCTCTTCTTTCCTGTGCCTCACAAACAGAAATAATAGCATCATATGACTTTGTCTTAGACCCCAAAAAATGCAAAACATACTGAATAAAAATGTTACCACAACTTTGACTTATTTATTAGTAAAATGACTATTGATGCTTTTCGCTTATATACATTTGTTAGAATAGGTGCATTATGTTTCAAGGTAGGTAGCTATCTTGTTTCCATAATAAAAATATTCAATGAAACTTCAGAGAAGCAAAAATATGGCCACCTATGGATAAGGAGCAGAGTCAATCCTACTAATTTTGAAATGCCATTGGTTTGAAATACCACTGGGGTTGGAGCTAGAGAGATGGTTCACAGCTTAAGCCCACTACTTGCTTTTTCACAGGAACAGGGTTCAGTTTCTAGCACCCATATGGTGGCTAAGAACTATCTGTAACTCCAGTTCCAGGGGATTTGATGTATCTTCTGACTTCCTCAGGCACTTATCCATGTGATACACAAACATACATTCAAGCAAAATACTAATAAAACTAATAAAAATAAAATAATATACTGGATTTTCAGTTCCTTGCTAGGAGAAGCCTTGCTGGCAGACAAAATTCTAAAACTGCTAAGCATTTGCACTGCAGTGACTGTACTTCTTTCTCTCTCTCTCTCTCTCTCTCTCTCTCTCTCTCTCTCTCTCTCTCTCTCTCTGCTCTTAGTGTCTACTATCATCTTTAAGTTTTATGACCAATCATGCCAAAACCTTGTTTAGAAACTTTCAATCCATTTCTAATGTTCTTGGTATAGAGATTCAGTACTTTATGTAGTTGCATGCAAATCTTGTGTTAATATCCAGTCTCCTGCTCGATACAGTGCTGTACACATGTAACCCCAGAACTCTGGAGGCAGTGTCAACAAGATTGTGAGTTTGAGGCAAGTCTGGGATGCATAGTGAGATCTTATTTCTCAAACAACCAAAAGGAAACAAAACACGTCATAGTCTAATTTCCATAAGCAATAGGGAGTCTTTTTGTTTACCTCATTTCTAGTTAAACAACATTTGATGAAGTGTTTAATAGATACTGAGTACCAAATGTATATATAAATAACTCATAAACTGTATAATCAAGTTTTGCTTAATGCTTTAGTTTCTGGATTACTTACAAGCCTATTGAAGGTAGAGATACATCTAGTATATTTGTTGGGAACCAACAGCCTTTGAGTTACAAGCATGAGAGTTGAGAGGTATTTGATTTGTTGATATTGATTAATGTACAGTGGTTCCTCTTTAAAAGGCTAAATTTTTTCCTCTCTCACAAATGGGTAGTTAGATCGTTAGTTCTCTACACTAAGATAAATAAGCAAGGGCAAATAACATCATTTTGTCAAATAAAAACTCAAAAATTGGAAGTATGTCTGAGTCTATGGAAGTATCCTAATTCTATGTAAGTTCTAGAGATTAGTTTTGAAGAAACATCAGCACAAACGGACAACCTTCCAATAAACCATGTGCTAAGTGGATAAACTCTTGTGTTTTCAAATATGACATGATTTGTATTTAAAACTAGAGGTAAAATTCATTATTAGTGATAATTAAAAGCTAAACCTTTTCTGAGTAGATCTGGTTCATCTGGAAAATTGTTACCTTTGAATATTTATCTGAAAAGAGCCAAATTGATTTCAAAGGTGAATTTAAAGTTATGTCTACTGTGCTATCCTATGCTATGTATAGACCACACTCTAAGTAAAAGAACTATTTTCTGAACTGTTTCCGTGAGAACATGCAGAGGAAGCCAACAAGCAGTGATGTAGTATACCTTGGAAGATGTATGCACACAGCAGGATGGTGCCATGCCTGTGTCCTCAGGCTCCTGACTCTATCTAGCATGGCTAGACAATGTTTTCCAAATTAGACACAGGCAGACAGAACAAGGAATTCAGAAAGGCAGAAAGTAAGGAGCCAGGAAATTGAAGCAAAGACAATGAAAGTTGTGTACTTGAATAGTATTCTTCTATACTTAATCCCCCAGTCCTGCCAAGCAATGTTGAAGTTTCCCCGAGGTGTGTTTATTTAAGAAGTAATTGCTTTTGTATTTCTACAGACGGTTGTTCAGTCCCACATCCTTTCTAGATCATTTAGAACATTGCCTTTATTAGGAAACTACCAAGAGAGAAGGAAGAAAGAAGGCTAGAGAAAAAAAGGAAGTCATTCTTTAAGAAACACAGTTTGAAAACGACTCCGAAGAGTTCTTGAAAGAAAAAAAAAGAAAGGAGGGCCATGGTGGTGCCCGCCTTTAAATTTAGCACTTGGGAGGCAGAGGCAGGTGGATTTCTGAGTTCTAGGCCATCCTAGTCTACAGAGTGAGTTCTACAACAGCCAGGGCTGTACAGAGAAACCCTGTAACAAA
>NW_022196909.1:2529471-2566234 GCF_008632895.1 Mastomys coucha | reverse complement strand
AAAAAAAAAAAAAAGAAAGAAGGAAAAAAATCGAAAAGCAGCCTGTTTCTACCGTTTCTCCAGGGTACTGAAAGATATTTCAGGAAGTTAGTGAATCATGACTTAATACTCAATTGTTTTTCAACAAAATAGATCTCATCAGGGTGTGAGTCATGCTTTCATTTCCCCTGTACCTCTGGCTCCAAAGGGTAGGATAATTCTGCACCATTTACTTTTGTTCTTTGCATGTATGCATATTTATGTATTATATACATAAACAATGAACTTAACTGAACCATGAAAGAATGCACCCTGCATAGGGTGCCTCTTCATACAGGTGTGATAAAGCTGACTCGTACTTAGAGAATACTCCACATGCCAGGCTTTCAATTTTATTTTCTTACTGATTTCTGAATCTACTGGTAAAACTGAGTTATTCTTTTTGTATTAAATTGAAGCATGGGCTGTGCAGTGGTAACACATCCCTCCAATCTCATGGATCAGAAAACAGAAGCAGGAGATCTCTGTGATTTCAAGGTCAGATTGGTCTACAGAGCTAATTCTAATATAGTCAAGGCTGGACAAAGAAACTCTGTCTCAATAAACAAACAAATTGAAACATCTTATATAATTTAACCTCTGTGCTTCTTTAAGAAGTTTTTTAAGACTAAGAAATTGCTGACTTCTGCTCACATTATGTAGACATTCCTCTTAATACTGGCTACTTCTAGTTCAAAGATGTTGAGTACCCTTTCATAACTTCCACAATAAAGAGCATATTTCTCCCTTATATTTTGAAAGCTTCTCAAGGAGGCAAGAAATGCAGTACTGTAGTATGAGAGATAAATAAGTGAAACTAAAACATACACGGTTACTCCTAGATGATCAGTTTTCTGTGATTTTATTCAGTCAGGAGGGTAGTGAAAGACTTGGTTCCCTCGATGCACACTTGATGACATCTGAAAATAAGGTCATTCCAAGGATTCAGGGTGGACCATGTCTAAAGATGCTCTTCATCTGACAGCATGAAGGGGTTGGATTGATAAAAGTAGTTAATAATATTTTAAAAATATTTAAAAAATATTATGATGCAGAGCTTATACTCACGTGGAATGTAGTTAGACCCACAGAAACTTTATGAATAAAATAGAGAAAATCTGGGTCTCGCAGGTTAACCAGGATCCTGTGTCCACCTGGACCTATGCAGATGTCTCTTTAACTTTCCCTCTGTCTAGATGATTTTTCCCCCTCCCCCCACACACACATACATGATATTTACTGATCCGTGACTTCCAAGCCACAAGAAGGCATTAGGGATGTGAAGCATCCAAGGATGCTGGTGTGTTGGAAATTGTCTTACCCAGGTGTGCTTCCCACTCAGGAGCTGACACTGTAGTTGTCAGTTCTTAGCAAGTGTGACAAAACTATCACATCCTTCATACTCAGAGGAATAACATGTGCATCAGTGCCCTTGAGCAAGGCAGATTTCTCAAGGACAAACAAGTTACAGTGTCATTCTAGGTGACTCTGACTTACCTGATCCCTCTAGCATATTGACACTCTTCACTCTGGCTCTTTCCTCTTTGTTTAAAAAGGTGTCCACTAAAGGAAATGTCATTCAGGGATGTCTCTATTCTGTGCATTGTCATGATAACGTTTACAAACCACATACAGCTCACAACAGGTAGCATTCACTTTATATAGACAACCTCAACTGCTCAGTGAGGCTCACAAGTAGTCATTGAACACATGCAGCCGGTTGAGGAATTGTGAATGTTGTTAATTCTGTTCATATTTCATAGAATATCTAAATGCCAAGTAGCTTTTTTGTCTGTTTGTCCTTTTGCTCTTGATGAGCTACAGTAGAGTGTTTCTCTTTTTTATGTGAAGGGTCCCCTGAGTCCAGGGACTGTGCCATATGTATCTCTCTGCCTGCAATAGAATGTTGGTCTGGGAACAGAAGCTTATAATGCATGGTGATGATCACTACACATGGTATTTTGCATGAGTGTAAAAGAAAAAAATTGCTATCCTTTATCTCTTATCATTTTCATTTTTTTCTGTCTCAGGCAAGACAGGAGGTTTGCATTGCTTCTGAGTGTGAGCATGACACATTTAGATATGCGTTTCATCACTCTACAAGATAAAACATATGCTTTGTAACAATCAGCACTACAATTTTATGCTGAATTGAAATATTTCAGACTTTGATGGGCTCAGCAGATACACGCACAGGGAAGATAGATGTCAAAGAACAGGCAAATGTTTAACTGTCTCCATCATTGATAATGTTGGCTTTAAGCCCACTCTATTGGTGCAGATTTCTCAGAAAGTGAATCACACATAGAAATTATGATGACTTTGAAAATGGGTTTATAGAGCTGGGGAGAAAGCTCAGTTTTATAGTGTGTCTTGTGTAACATTAGGATCCCTAGAACCTACTTCTAAAAACTTGGGTGTGTTGGCATGCCCATTTAATCTCAGGACTGAGAGGTGGAAATAGATGGAATAGGCTTGCTCACCAGTCTAGCCTCAGACCATTGAGAGATGCTCACTCAAGGTTGTCTTGTGGCCTCTATACCCAGTACATGCATGCATGTGTTTATATACACATGCATGTGTGCACATCACTCACACACACACACACACACACACACACACACACACACTCAGAGTCACATGATATAGGCTATAGGCTATATGTAAGAGATACATGCTCTTAATGACTGAGCCCTCTCTATAGCTCCACAAATGATTCTATATATGATAATATCATTTAACTATACTTATTTTTATTTAAAATTGAAGTTATAAATATGTTTTTAAAACTCTGGTAACCATGAAAGACTTTTAGGGGGGATGAGGATAAAGAAGCAGATAATTCATGTTCATTTACACTACTGAATAATAATGTCTTAGCTGACAGAAAAATATTTTAAAACTAAGATTTATGGTATTGAGGAAATGTTCAGATAAGGTGAAAATGGAGCAAAATATGATTATTTTGAATTGTTAAAATAGTTTTTGGACTTATAGAGTGGAAGCTTCCTGTAATCCAGGCTATCTCATGACCTGAGATAAAAAAAAAATCACCATTTTCTTAAAGTGTTTACTAAAGAACACTTTACAAATGCTATGAAAAGAGCTTGGATTAAATTATAGAATTTTAAACCTTGCTTGTTCGAATACACATGGGTATGAAAAGCCCAGTGGGCCAATGTTCAAGTTTGAACCTTAAAGATTTTTGTTTTACTGAACTGAGCTAAATATCTAAAGTTTCAAACTATAGTAAAAGTTACAAAACATTTAGCACTAAGAGTGTGTGAATCTAGAGTTCTGGACACTGTTCTAAGAGTGCATGAATCTAGAGTTCTGGATGCAGTTCTAAGAGTGTGTGAATCTAGAGTTCTGGATGCAGTTCTAAGAGTGTGTGAATCTAGAGTTCTGGATGCAGTTCTAAGAGTGTGTGAATCTAGAGTGCTGGATGCAGTGCTGTCTCATACAGTTTGACTTGGACTCCCCTTCTAGTTTTAGCAGTTTTCTCAGGAAGATTGACTTTTCAGCTTCATCAGAACTCCAGCAGTCTGCATGCAAATTCCAATTATGAACTGACAGGGATGTCAGAGAGGAAAGAGAAACACAGAAGTATACACAAGTCCATTGGAATTCTGACTTAATAAAAACAGTCTAGTGTCTCTTATAAAATGTTTAACAGTAGTGTCCCTGGGTGATTACCAACCTTTAAATTTTTTCTATCTTTCAACACAATTCAGCAAATACAGAAAGAAGATCATACAGTGGTGATGATGGCTCCCTGCTATAAGAATGCAGCTGGTATCATAAAAGGAGACCTTCATTACAGTGCTCCATGATTATTTACTAAATGAGTGAAGCTGGTCCTCAATATAGCTGGTCACTGAAAGAACTAGTCAAGCAAAGTTCTTGTGGCCCTTGCTTTGCTTGGGACAGGTTAGGAATACATTTAATAGCGCCTCTATGTAGAGATTCTGTGGTTTGGCCAAGGGGAAGAATGTGTCTATAAATTGGCCTGTTCATGGCTCTTCTATTTAGCTACAAGACTATATTTCCACTTTGCAAACATTTGGGTGATGAAGAAGAAAATTTAAATTTGAGCTTGAAGAAGAATGAGAAAATAGCTAGGTTACAACTTTGTGGTTTAATGCTCAGATGACCTGTGCCCTGAACAGGAGGTAAAGCTTACTTCCTCCTCTCCTTCTGTCCCTTGATGCACTGGTGACTCTAGATGTCCTCCTTTGATACCATCTGACAGTGTCTTTCAGTACCACTGCTCCATTAAAAGCACACAAAGTCCCAGCTTAGTTGACTTTGTGGGTGTTCTTACAGAGCGTGGGCCATCAATAAGGGAGCTTGAAGGAGCTGGACCTTCATATTTGTACCAAATGTGCAGCTTGGTGTTCATGTGTTTCTGCCAATAAGTGCAACATCAGATATCTCCATCTCTGTTCCTCGCCATTGGATCCCCTTCTGCTCTATTTGGACTACTTGGTTGGGCCTCAGTGGGAGAGGATGTGTCTAGACCTGTTGAGACTAGATACCCCAGAGTGTGGTGGGAACCAAGAGGAAGAGAGGAAGGAGGGGGAGGTGATTGGGACATAAAGTGAATAAAAACTTAAAATAAGAAATACACAAAGTGTAGGCTACATGCCCATTTCAAATATGTAATTTTCACTTCTCTGTTTTCTTTTTCTTAAAAGAAAGATAAATATAATTTAACCTAATTATATGTATTGAAACATATCGATAAATAACTCAATGAAATAAAAAGTTAGACAGGCCAAATTCACTCAATGACTTGATAAAACCATACATAGTATTGCCTAACATTGGCACACAGGAGCAATAGCTTGAAAAATGCAGGAGAAACCATGGCTCCCCCACATTCTGGGTATAGTTTGAGACCTGGATTTTCAACTATCCCCCTTTTGTTTGCTTGATTTAATGCTTTAGCATTCTTCAAAGACTAGTTCATGCCATTGCTGTTTTGATTGCATTAGCACTTGTAAAGTATTTATTAATATTGCCCAAGTCCAGGTTGAAAAATATATCCCTTGATTTGGGTTCTGTTGTCAGTAAGTTTTGTTATCCAGGTGTACTAAAGCAGGCCTGCTGCTGTGCGGGTTGCTCATATAATGAATATTATAAGACCAATCCCTATGTTCACTCTTTAGTATTTTTACATAGACCACAAGGCACAGCCTGACAGTGTGGTTCAGAACAAAGCTGTGAGAACGGGAGCCCCATTTTGCTGCTTCTATTTTCTCTGGCCTCCTTTTTTTGCAGTTGGGAAGCTTCACCTAATCCTGAGGCACAGAATTACAGAAGTAACTGCTCACAGCTAAGGGACCCACAGCTGTACTTGAAAAGTTGCCACATTCTCAGGCTCAATCTTATTTTTGAAGGGGCTTCATACCCACAAGTAGGGGAGCTCATAGTCATTCATAAAACTCATTTCATTGTCAGTCGTCTACTCAGCCAATATATATTTGTTGTAATTTGTAAGCTACTTTTTTTTGACATTAAATTGTTTTAAGTCAGTTCTGAAGTTCATATATACACATTCATACTTAGACACATATATACCAATAGTCATATAAGCATGCAAACAGATACATTTATATGCATACATATACAACATACACATACATCCACAAATACACAACACAAGACACACATATACATAAACACACAGAGACATACAGATAGACAGACAGACACACATAGACAGACAGACACACACACACACACACACACACACACACACACACACATACTCATTCATTGTAGTTGCAATTCGTTTCCCTCTCTGCTGAGTGACTTGAACTGACATTCATATTTTACAGGGCTTTCTCTGTCATTGAGTTAATGATGGTGTTTCTGCTGCTGGTTGACTTCATGTTGTGTTACATTCTGTGACATTATATCAGACAACTAGGACTAAGCATCTAATGGGTGACACAGCATAAAAATCTGGAAAAAGGATAATTTACATCCTGATAGGTAGAGTAGAGGTGGGGCAGAGAATGGCATAGTATGGGTCTCTTTTGCTCTTCAAATACTGTATGACTAAAAATGGAAATTATTTCTAGAATTCCATACAATATTTTTATGGTGCAATTGACTATGGGTAATTGAAGCCTCTGGAAAAAGCCTTGATTGAGGAAGTCTATTGAACTCTGAGTCTATTGAATTCTGAACATCAGTTTCAGAATGTTGGTATGTTTTTAAAAAATAAATATGTTAAATAATTTTTCAAATATATGGTTTTCCAAAGTAAAAAAAATTCCAACCTCTTCCCATTTTTGTCCATGGCATTAAAACCTCATTTTTTTGGAGTTCTTTCCATCCCTTCCCCATTCCCTGTCTTCTATGAAAGAGCACAATTACACTTTTAGGTCTCTTATCATAACCCCATTTTTCATGCTCGCTACCCTTATATAACACCTCCAAAGTCCAAAGAAACAATTAGACAGCACACGGACCTTATTCCCAACAGGGTTTTGGTTACAAAGAAAGTAAATGGTGATGGTCCCACGAAGCAAATTCACTCAGCCCTCTCTTCAGTATGTAGCATAGCAAGATAAAGCTGGTTATATAAATCTTCTCCAACAATAGAAATCTAGGAACACTTATAAAGGAGACCTTTTAACGAATTACCATGTGCTTGAGAAAGTAAGTCTTGCTATATAGATCAGTCTCATTTACATTTTAGCATCCCATCTGGCGCTTGTCCTAAGATCCCACTTGGTAATCAATGAGTAACACATTGGGGGACCGGAATTTGCCCATATCCTTTTAGAGTGTCTTTCCTTGTTCTCATATTTTAAAAGTATTTATCTAAGAAACAAGACTGAGAAGTTAAGAATGAATGTGAGCTAGAGTGTTAATTGTTCATTAAGCAAAGCTCAGCTCAGAAGATCCCATGTCCATGGCAAGGGGCCCATTGGGTAAGTGTGGCTAACCAACAGGACAACATCTGCAGCTATGTTAGTCAACATCCATCCAACTCAGGGATCTGCTGCCAGTGGTCTCAGGGTGTTTGGTCCTCTAGATACGGAGAAGCTGAGGGTGGTACATGGCATCAGCTGGATTTGGCCCTACATATCCTCTCCATAAATAACCCAGTAAAATGGGCAAGTTCTCAAAATGGCTGAAGTGCTTGAGAGCAAACAGTGTAAACCTCGATCAAACTTCCATCACAACATGTTCGGTACCATTTCTATGGCTAAACAACTCATTATTAACCCCCAAATGGGAATCTAGGAAAACAAAGAGTAAAAGCATATTGCAATGGTAAGAGATTCTGAAAAAGGGAAAGAAGTGAGCACTTGATGAAGCCTATTACAATTGTTGATTAATTGTTCTTCAATATGAAACATTAGATATCATTAATTTGGTATGTGCCATTCATTCATCCATCCATCCATTCATTTTTAACTCTTCATACAGGTGATGTTTAAGAAAAGTGTATTTTGAGTGTTATGACATCCCAAATCTTCCAGCAGCCATATTTATATGAGATATAAGCAATAGGTACAGTAAATTTAATAATGTTTTAATCAAGAAAATAAAAATACTATCATATCCATATGAATCACTTCCTAAGTAATAAGTGGCTTTTTGAACCATCTTTTAAAAGTCAGTGGTGCTGAGCCTGTGTCAGTTTGGACTCACCATATTTCATGTACTGAGTAGTCCCAAATAGCTAGCAGCTGTCTTACTAGCAAAGTTATAGATTCTATATTGAACTAGAGGCTAAGAATACAAGACATAGGTCTTTTTAGAATGTATAAACAACTGATAAAGACAAAAAAGAAAAGAACCAAAGCAATAATTAATTCTATCTGGTGGTGTGATAGAAGAAAAAGTACAATAAAACAATGATGAGCAACAATTAGCTTAAACAGCATGACCATCCCCTGCCTTTCTGAGATATTCACACTTCAACTCTGGAAAGGTTTGTGCCTAACCTTGGAGAACCATCTTGGATTTTCTCATGTAACTTTCTGCAATTCTTTTTTTGTAAGAGCTCTCTGATATACACCCTTACACAAAACACATCAACATCCAGATCTCCCAGCATGTTTTAGCAAGAGAAATTTCAGCATGCCTTTTCAAAGGCTTTTATATGGAGCCTTCTCTGTACTCCCGAGTCTGCCAGCAAAGATGCACTTTGTAATAAAACCAATATAGTAAAGGATATTGTATGAGATCTTATTACCAGGTAAACACGCTCCCACATTATGACTTCACCTGATAAGAACCTAACTTTTCATAACAGAAAAGCAAGTTGTTTTCCATGGTGCTTATCTGTTCCTTTAAAAAGAAGGTGGTTATAGAAAGAATGCATAATGCCAGTAGATTAAAGGAAAAACACTGCTTCACGAGCAGTACAGGGAATGACAAAGGCAGAGAGTGGAACTGCTGAGAAAAAAGCAAAATCCTGGCAGTGTTTATCTGTTCTTAACCTGAGTAAATATGTATCTGCTCCAAAGAAAGTTTGACTTTCCCATACTGCAATACCCAAGCAAGAATTTCTGAAGAGAGTAATTTCTTAAAAGTAATTATTGACTTTTGAAGTTGCAGATAAGGGACATAGGGGTTTGCTTTGTAGTCTGTGAAGCTTCTGATGTTTCTTGACATATATAGACGTATCTTAAAGAAGGTGGAAGGATGCCATCTTAAAGCTGTGAATTGTTCAGGGTTTCTTTTTCTGGTTAAATCTTGCTCTGCCTGTTTTGCATGCCTCATCAATAATGACCCATTGCTTTCTGCAGCCCATTGATATCAAAGCTGCATCAGACAAATGCCCTCTGCTTTCATTGTTCCTTGGGCAGCACAGCAGGTCCCAGGGATGGCACTTGGGATGACATTATGAGTGAACTCAGAGCACCACAGACTATCATCTCAGCTGTGATCAATACTCAGCTCAACAGCAGAGAATTTAAGTAGTTTTGGGTTTGTCGAGTACAGAGAGCTGTATAATGGATGTTGATCTCAGAGATGTTTTCGTGAGAAATTACTGAAAACTACAGTTGTGGCTGTATGTTTTTATACCAGACACTTTAGAAAATGACTATAATTACATAGAAAAGAGAGTCCAGATTACATGGTTGGCTTTTTATATTTTAAATCACAACAAAATATATTTGTCCATTTACCATAGTTTTTGTGAAGGAATGAAACTAGGTCTGGTTTTAGCCATAAAGGATCATTTCTGGTTAACTCTTTCCAACAACAAGCTTGACCTCGAGTAGATGTCAAATGTTTTCCCTCCCACTTCCTGCATCTCACATTCTGGATTTTACTATTGAAATATTCTGGAACATTTTATTCCATTGAGTTATTTTCAGGTGAAGATTAGAAATAATTTTAAAGGTGTCCAATGATAGTAGAACTAATAAATTGATGCTTTATGGTAATAAGAGAAAGTCAGCTAATTGTAAAAGAGCAAACGTAGTAAGATTGAGAGTTAGACCTTTCTTCTGGAGTCAAGAGGTATGCAGGTGACTCTGATTGTATAATAGTCATGAATGCAAGAATCAGAGGCACTCAGGCTTACAACCTGGAAAGGCACATTAATTCTCCAGTAGGTGGCAACACTGTGGGGCACATAGGAAAAATGCCCATTGAGCATCCAATACTAGTGTGACTTCAGTACCCACTGAGGATTATGGTGCGCTTGTCCATAGAGAAGGGGTCAGTGCCACAGTGTACAAAGAAATCTGCTATGACGCAGAAGCATAGTGTGGTGAGTAGAACAGAGGAGTCCCAGGACCTCCAAGGCTCTTTGTCACCCATATCATTTACTAGCTGGAGAACTGGCAGTTAGTTCAACCATACAATTATTTGGCAGAGAAAAGCATCTAATGGTAGAGTGCTCAGAATCCAGGACTCCTAATCTTAGGATTAGCTAAGACAATGACTAGTAAGCTATTTGGCACAGTGCTTAGATAGAAACCTTAGCTGAAATACCGGAGCACAGCACTTTCTTTGTGAAAATTAAAAGATAAGGCTATAGTCAGTGCGAGAGTTGAACCGGACTCTCGTGCTCCACTCCCTAAGCTATATTAGACAATCAGGGCTGGCTGCTTAAGCACCTGCTAATTGAAAGAATTCTATCTTTTATAAGGTCACTTTTGTGGAAGACCAAAGACGCTACTTGCCAGTTGCAATTGACAAGGAACTTCCCCAATGAAGACTTCAATGCTGAAAATCACAGTCAAGTGGCTACTATGGACTTTTAAAATAAGACTCTACAAGGTCACCTTATATGTGATTCAATTATTGCCTCACATTTACTTCAGAGGGAAGAGAGAAGAGGTAAATTGTTTAACCAGGTATTTACTATCCCCCTTTTAACTCTTTTCAGATGTTACAGGTTAAGGCATGCAGGTGTTGTTAGCTTAGCTTTCAGAGTCTTAGCTTTCACCAGCAATTCAGCCAGTGAATCACAAGGTGGCATCTCTGTTTTAGACACTGTTAGTGTAGAACTGTAGAGAAAATGCTTTGTTAATTTCATATCTATGCTTTGAAATATATAAAGTAATAATAATAGTAATAATAATAGAACAAAAATTGATAGCTAATGCAGTATAGGTAGTATTTTGCTCATGGTTGACCCAAAACACAAAAAGATTAAAAACTAATATTTTCCTTTTTTTAGTAGTTTGAAATTGTAAGACAGCACTGTGCTTTTAACATAAAAGGAGGTTTAGATTTATAGGATAGTAATGTGTGCCCTCATCCACAGCTATGAGACAGAGATGGATGAGGAAAACCTTCTGGTTCTTCCTGTGCGCTGTGAGTTATGTATGCTTAGTGCAAAATGGCAAGTCAGGATCGTCATCAGCAACAATGTCTTGAAATGCAGCCAGCCCAGTGGCACAGATTGCGGCACTGTATTTCTGCAGATAAGAAGAGATGGCAACAGGACACCTGAGCATAGGTAGTTTGATGTTCTGATACGGAGACAGTCACAAGCTGTGAGGACATATACACCTTTACAATGATGCTGCAGGACAGTGTCAATAGGCACTTCGAGAACAATGGACTGCTGGGAATAGAAAAGAACCTAGCAGATTGCTCTCACATGGCACAATCAGAGAAATTGGCCACATTTTTCAAGGCAAACTACCAAGCAAATCCTGATGAAGAGTAGACTCCCAGGGTCCTGGCTTCTGACCCTGCCACTATAAGCCAAAAGAAAAAGGCAATTGTCATGCCAGGGAAAGAAAGCATGCACATGCCACCCAAACCAGATGAGTGCCATGACAACCATAAAACCTGGAAAGCACCATGCTTTATATTGATGTATGTGTTTTGTGGGTGGGGTCACATGCAGTTAGTTTTCAGCAAGTTTGATTGTCCTGTGGATAATGGTAATGGAGATGACTGTATCTGCAGACTTCACATGTAGGCACACTGATAAACAATGATATGGTTTTTGGTTCTGATTACAGCTAAAAATTTTCTAAGTGACAGTGCACAAACAGACTGTTCAATATATGCACTATGGTATACTCTGCTAATAAAATATCTTAATATAAATTTGAATATAAATTTGCAAGCAGAGTTTCCAGCGTTCAATTATTTCCATGAGTACCAGCAAAGGAAAACACTGCAGAGAGCTGTATTGATGAATTAAATCACTAAGGAGGTTAGAGAAGTCATGCAGGCTTAGTCATACGAGTCTTGTAAGTTTTCAGATGTCTCTGCTTAAATCACAGTGTTTTTAAGAGAACCGAAAGTAATGTGAGATATAAATGTGACTTGTAATCCATCATCACTACACACACATACAACAAACTTTAAAGAGTAATCAAGAGGGTTTTACCATAAGTGTTCATGGCAGAATTACTACTGTCTCTCTTCTACTCTTCTCAGCTTTAAAAGACCATGATATGGTTTGTGTACAATCACTTAAGCTAAGGTCAATAGAAAGAGGCTTTAATGGCAAGCTACACAGCTGCATTTCCATTAAAGGCGCAAAGGGGTACACGAAGGGGTACCCCAACGCCCTGGCTGTCTCCTTGTTTGTACCATAACGCCCTGGCTGTCTCCTTAGTTACAGCTTCCGGAATGCCAGCTTCCTACTCAGAGCCAAAATCTCCCTGGTTAGCTGATTTAGACCTGCTCCATCTGAAAATGCAAGGCTTCTGTGACTATGCCTGCAAACCTTTTGTAATTCTCCTGGCGACTTAGTTCATGGAATGCTGAACAGTAAGGCCAAGCATCCTTTCTTAACTGTAGTGACTACAAAGAGCCCAGCAGTGCCTTGGCTTTGCACCTTCAGACAGGCAAAGCTTCCTTTCTAGCCAATCATCACTTCATGTAGATAAGCAAAACCCCAGCAAGCACGCTGAACAGACAAGTAACTCCAACTTGCTCCTCCTTCAGAATCTGGTTTTGTTTGTTTCCATAATGAAAGAGAGCAGGAAGAGGAGATTAAACAAAATTTCCTCTTTTCCTAATGTTATTTTGTTTTTAATCAAAGTTCTTGTCCCCATGAAGTCATCTTCATGTGTTTCCTCCTTAATTTTGTTTCCCTTCCCATCCTTGTGGAATTGGTAATTCACTCAGCTGTGTGGTATTGAGTCTCATCTTTCAAAATGTCTGCTGCATCGAGTGAAGTCCCTCCTGTCATTACTCTTGCTGCAGCCATTAGATGTTCAGCTTTGGTGAATTAAACACAAGGAGCCACATGAGAGAACACTCCGTTTTCTGGTAGAAGTGTCAGTATGAATCGGGGACACCAGCTATCCAGACAATGTGTTAAGCAAATGGCCATCCAGAAAAGGAGTTGTGCTTTACCTGTTTGTTTCGATGAACTCCTGACAGCAGTGGACCTTCATGAGAGGATACAGATAAAGGATGTGAAATGTAAAAGAGTAGCAGATAACTGAATTTGAGATGAGATTCTGGTCCAAAGTGTCAGGGCAATTGGCAGAATGTGACTTGGAAGAAATCTGCAGATTGCAGTTTATACATCTTGTGACCGTTTGGATATTTTTCTTTTCTTTTCTTTTCTTTTTTTTTTTTTTTTTTTTTTTTTTTTTTTTTTTTTTGAGACAGGGTTTCCTCTGTATAGGTTGTGGAACTCACTCTGTAGACCAGGCTGGCCTTGAACTCAGAAATCCGCCTGCCTCTGCCTCCCAAGTGCTGGGATTAAAGGCGTACGCCACCACCGCCCGGCCATTCTGATATTTTCTTAATTAGTGATGTGTGAGTGGCAAGCCTGTTGTAGATTGCCTTATGCTGGTCTTCCTGAGTACTATAAGAAAGCAGGCCTAGCAAGCCAGTAAGCAGAACTACTCCACAGGCTGAATCAGCTCCTGCCTCCAGGTTCCTTCTTGATTTGACTTCCTGCCTTGGCTTTCCTCAGTGGATTGTCATTCAGGACATAAAATCAAATTAAGATGTTCTTCTTCAAATTGCTTTTAGTCATGATGTTTGGTCATCATCATCAGATTATTATTGTTGTTGTTATAGTTTTTGGAGGTAGGATTTCTCTGTGTAGCAGTGGCTCTCCTAGAACTTACTCTATGGACTAGGTTTGTTTTGAACTCAAAGATACTCCTGCTTCTGCCTCCTGAGTTCTGGAATTAAAGGTGTGCACCACTACTGCCCAGCTCACCACAGCATGATTAACCCTAAGTCAGGAAGCTTATTTTTCTAACTGAATTCAAAAACTTAGCCTAGTTTGGTTAATAAAAAATAGTAAAATTTCACTGACTCTAGAAATCACACACACACACAGATACACACACACACAAATACACACACACACACACACACAGAGGGGGGTGTTGGAAACCCTTTTAGAAGTTAGACCTGTAGTGACCCACTAAAAATGGAAGACTAATTTTTGTTTTGTATACCATCTTGGGAAGGAATGCTGTAAAAGTGTTTGTTGCTAAATAAGAAGTGCGCACTAACAGTTTCCTGCATAAAGTCCTGTTAGCTTGCCAAAATTGACATAGTAAACAATTCAGTCAAGCCATCAGGCAGCATAAGGAGAGGGCATGGTCACAAGATTGCTGCACATAATTAAATTATTTGATGGATAGTTTAGGCGTTCATTTGCCAAACAAACGTCTGGTAAGGCAATGTGTTAGTGCATAAAATAAATAGTGGATAAAATTCTCAGGTAACCTGAACAGGGCTTGTCTTTCATGGTACTTAGTCTATCATTTAAGCAATTGAATAATTTCCATGATCAAATCATGTTTTTAAAGAAAAACATTCAGGATTTGAAATAAAAGGTTGACCTGATATGATTGTTCAGCAGGTAAAGGGCTTGCTGTTGAGCCTGCTGGCCTGAGTTTAATCCCTGCATTTCATGGTAGTAAAGCAAAGCCAACTTTATAAAGTTGTCCTTTGATCTCTAGCAACCACACAGATACTATGGAATACTTTAGTTCATACCTACCCCTGACTCCAACAATATATATTACATGTAATCATGGTAATGCTGGAGTTTCAAAGTTAAATGAGATAACTCTTGCCTTTGGTTCTAATATGTACAGGACTTATTCAGTGTAGCTGTGGTGCTTTGAGTATGCTTGGCCCAGGGAGTGGCACTATTAGGAGGTGTGGCCTTGTTGTAGGAAGTGTGTCACTGCTAGGGCGGGCTTTGAGACTCTCCTTCTAGTTCTCTAGAGGCCAGTCATTCCCTGTTTGCTTTTGAAACAAGATGTAGAATTCTCAGCTCCTCCAGCGTCATGCCTGGCTGGACACTGCTATGCTCCTGCCTTGATGATAATAGACTGAACCTCTGAACCTGTAAGCCAGTCCCTTGCAGAAGTTGCCTTGGTCATGGTTTCTCTTCATAGCAATGGAATTTTAACTAAGATTTAACAGGATTGTACAATACAAGAAATCTCCCCAGTATTAACTGTTTCAGTCCAGTAGCAGACTCCTAACCTGCAGGCAATTCTCATGCAGCCTTGTTTCCATTCTTTGACTATTGTCTTGCTGTGTATACTGTTGGAGAAGCCTGTTATTGTCTTGTTGTGTATACTGTTGGAGAAGCCTGTTATTGTCTTGCTGTGTATACTGTTGGAGAAACCTGTTATTGTCTTGCTGTGTATACTGTTGGAGAAGCCTGTTATTGTCTTGCTGTGTATACTGTTGGAGAAGCCTGTTATGCTTTTGGTGGTCCCTGTGAATAATGAGAATTCTACCCAACTCTTCATAATCTTGCTCAGGTTAGATAATTTAACAAATAAAACAAAATAAAATGATTTCCTTGTAATTTCCCTATTTTTCTTCCTGCTTAGGAAGAAAAGGACATCATATACCCAAAGCATCTGAATACACATAGCCTGCTTCTATGCTTCTTTCATTAACATTCTCTTGGCATTCTTATACTAATTAAGAATTAATATTATTGACATGGGGAACCTCTAAGAGGTTACATGCTTTTTTTTTTTTATTCTACCAGCCTTCCATGTCTTGTACTTTCATTGCTATATTCAACCACGCACCAAAGTTCCCAGAAATAATTTGTGTGAATGGTAAGATAGGAGGCTGAAGTCTTTTATCTCCTCAAATACACCCTGTCAGTCTACTCCCCAGAGGATCCTTTCTAGGCCTGAGGGGGGCCCAGGATTCTACATTGAATTTCCTTCTAGAGATGAAGCCCTCACTATTGCAATTGTTAAGTGCACTGGCAGCAGTGGTTCAAAGGAAAGAGCTCCTTTCCTGGCACTGCCTATGAGGGAAAGGGACTGTCTTGTCCAAGGTATGCCTCCTCCCCATGTCTGCTACTCTCCATCCAGTGACTGGTAACTGTGGGGCAGGAGCACCAGACCCCCTTTCCTTGCTTTAGGATAACTCTTCTGAGCTATCTGGGTCAAAAGATCCAAGATGTGGGTCCTGCCTTGAGACAGGTTTATAGGTGAGCTCTCCAGTGTAACCTTGCTTCTCTTACTATCTTATCACTGCCCATTCCCAAACATTGTGCCAAACTCTGAGTTTCTAGACTCCCCAGGAGTCTGTCTTCAGTGATATTAGTGAAGAATGTGATATCAATATTACTCAATGTTTATGACTGAAACTGTAATATTTTAATCATCAATAGAGAAACAAATATTATAAACCAAATACTCCAATTTAACAAACTACAAGGTTAAATTTAAGACAGTATATGTATTTGAGTCTCTTGAGTCAACAACACATGTAATTCTTTTCCAAAATTATTCATATATATTTTGGAATATGAAGGAGCTAACAATTTATAAAGAGAATAATTCACATAAGATATGATCATAATAAACATTGTTAATTTTAGTATGAATAAACATATGTCCTCTCTCCATCAAAGTTTGTCTTGTTATTATAGGTGTTTGACCTCAGACTGTGTGATAGACTTTTATTCAGGTGAGCAGGAGGCTGGAAGGACAGACACACCAAGGCTGCCTAGCATCCATGTCTGTACATCTCCTCACTGTCCAGAACTTCACTTGCTTGTGTAGAACATCAATGGTGGTCTTTGAGTCTTGCCGAAGCAGACATTATTATTATTTTTTTTTTTTTTAGTGCTGTGAGTAAATGCAGAAAGAAGTGGGAAAATCTCTGTGAAATGACTACTCTCAGAAAAATAATTAGAAGCATAAGAAAAGAGCTCCTGAAATGAAATGTTTAGCACTAAGACCTAAGCTCCAAGCGATGCTGCTGTGGCATTCTGATTCCGCCCAGCTAGTCCTGGGAAAAGCACTGTAGAAGTAGAGATCAGCCCTTGAATCAAAGAAGAAGTCCCATGTGAGGTGAAGAGAACGAGTGGAAGGGAAGCACTGTCTTCAAGTGAAATCTAATAGAGAAACCCAATATGGCAAAGAGACAATAGAGAAGCTGGGTATTTAATTTCAGAGGCATGGGTTGGGCACATAATGTGCTGTACCCCTCAGATTGAAGATACTTCTAGATAATATTTAGAACTCCATGGCTCAGAGTAAGGAAATCATTTGGAAAGCTCTCAGCAGTAAGCAACCAGAGAAAGCTTATATTTATTTGTTGTTTCTTAGTGTTCTCTTCTTCTCAGTTCCTCCATATACCCAGCATATGGTTTGGAAGGAATTGACTCTTTCATGCTTCTGGGAGTGCATAAGCCAGATAACACCTCATCTTCAGGTCACACTAATTGGTTCAGGGTTGATTCTGAACCAATCTGAAAACATGCAACCAGAGGAATGGCAGACTGTCTTGTGACGGTTACAGAGGAAATGAATAAGGCTAGAGTCAGCACTGAGGAACAACGGTGAGTATCAAAGATGGAGTCATCATAATGAATTCATCACTGCACTGTGTCAAGAGTCCTCTGAAGCCAGCTCATTACTATTTGGTACTCCTGAAGCCAACTCTCAGTTGTGTCTCAACACCACAAGAATACCCAGCATGGACAGGTAGCACACTATTTGTTGACTAACAGAGGTAAGAACCATGGCTCAAATTCCCTGCTTGGTCCTAAGTGGTAATTTTACTTAACTACTCCAAATCTCATTTCCCTTATGTGAAAAACAAGAGATTCACCATTAAAAAGAAGCCATTCCTCTGCTCACATGAAGCCTTTGTGACTTGATGCAGATGGTTGCTTTGGTGTTTCTATCTCAGATGCACTAAAGACTGAGAGCTGATGTACCACGTTAGCACTGTGTGAGCTAAGCCCTTGGAGAATTTTCATTAGCTAAGGGTTAACGCAACTCTGTCTCTGCCTCAGCCAACCACCTGAGTGTGAAATTATGGTGGTCCATAGATGATGTACACTAGAAGCCCGGGGAAAAGTAGGATTATCATCACTGTTTATAATTTCCTGAACATGAAAGGAACTGAAGCTCAGGAAAATTGTTTAACAAACTTGTGAGTCTTGAATTCAAACAAAATTAAATCTGGTTATGAGTTTTTGTTGAGAGTGTGGAGGCATGCTTTCATTTGGGAAAACATACTATCTGTATTTGGTCTAATTTAAAGCTGAGTCTATCTGAGACTTATGGCAAAGCACCATCAGCTCTGTCATCTTCGACTTCAGGGCAGGGTGAGACTAGAAGCTTTGCCTCTTCGGAATGTCCATGTTTAACCTTGTTCTTAGTCACAATCTCAAGCAAACATCAGATAAAAATACAATACAAGTGAGATACACGTGGAATGTTAATTTGTTGCAATTTTAAATTTCTGATGGATGTATTTAATAAAAAGGAAACAAGTTAACTTAATTTTAGTAATTTTATTTAACCTGTTATATTAAAGCCCTTGTTCTAATACATAACAACTGTAAAAATAGGGAGATATTTTGAATATCTTTGTGTGCTACATCTTTTGGCTGTTGTTTATTTTATTTTACTATCATTATTATTTTCTGTATAATGTGTGTGTGTGTGTGTGTGTGTGTGTGTGTGTGTCTGTGTGTGTGTGTTATGTTTGTGATGTGAATGTGCTAGTATGTGTACATATATACCACAGCTCAAGTCTGGAGGTTAGAGGACAACCTCACAAAGTTAGGTTCTACTTCTACCATGAATGTTCTTAATCAAACTCAAGTAGCTATATTTCAAATGCAAGCACCTATACCATCTCACAAACCCTGGTTCTAAATCTTTAAAATCAGAAATGACAAAAGTGTTTAGTAACCCCAAAGAAAAGGGTTGCCCCCTCCTGCAACTTTTATGTCAAGATCGAAGGAAAACCAAAGACAAACGCTACCTTTTGTAAGGGTAGTGGTCCTGTGTCTGCTCTGCTGCAGGGCTTAGGCACTCACACTTTTGACTGTGCCTACCTCACACCCTTGCCAGGTGGATGTCGGGCTATGGGGAAGCTGTTGGACATTGTTCCAGGTGTTGGGGGAGGTCAGTCTGTGGTGCAGGACAGCTGGACCTGGCACGGGGGTTCCCCAGGCCTTCTGGAAAGAAGACTGGGGCCATCTGGTTCTCGGCTTGGAACCACAGAAGATCTGAGAATGGAGTAGGGGCCTGCGAGCTGGATCTAGTCCTAGGCAAAGAGGGAAAAGAGCTCTCATTGGAACTCTCGGGGATGAGTCTTTGGCTTGTCTGGTTCGGTCTTGGGCTGGGTGGCTGTGATTTGAAGCACAGAGAGCCTTTCTATAGGAGATTAGATAGCAGCTCATTGCCTCCCCCCCACCCCCAATGGCTGATACCAATCAAAAGAGTCAGTTCATGATTGGTTTTAAGGCATTTATTGTCATGGTGGAAAGGGGATGAATAAAACCATATCCCAGTTCTCAGAGCAGGCTAAGTCCTCTAGGCCTTTAGGTACCTCATTAAAATGGACATCTGTCTCTTGAGGCTACATGACCACAGGTCAAATCCTCTACCTACGGAGCAGATTGAGACATTGTCCTCATGTGACTATGGCCACAGATCTATGGAGAGCTGCAGCTTCAAGCCAGGAGCCTGGTGTCCAGGAGCAGGGTGAAACGCCTTCCTCCCTTTAGGGTCACAGGGGTTTCTAGCCTTAGCTCAACCAGGAACCAGACTGCCTTTCACAGTCCTACAAGCTTTAACATCTGTTCATCTCTGAGGAGCCAGAATCCTTCTTTTCCAAAAGCAGTGAGACTTTAATATGGTCTAACACTGGGGAAAAAGAAAGTAGTGGCAAATGAGGAGAGTGGAGGAGCCTGAGAGCTTTGTTGCAACTTGCCCAAACTTGTAGAATTGGTTCAGAGTTTACAAGTGCCACTGTTCCCAATCAGAAGTCACACACATGTTCACATAAGGAATGATAGAGGTCTTATAACCAGTCAATATATTGATTAAATGAGAAGACAATATTTCAGCTATTAGTCACTGTGCTTTTCTCTCTAACTCTGCCCTTTTCCTTTGTCATTTAAGCAGGCAGAAGACCTTCTGCTTACTGTTGCAGGGAAATAGTAAGGTAAGGTGAAAAATAGAAATGTTCTCTCTGATTCTTTTCATACAAAATTCCCTTAAGGCCATTTAGAGATGTATGCAGTAGGAACCTGGGAGAAAGTGTGAATGCACAGAGCAAATGGTTTAGACAGAAATGGAAACAGGAAGGGCAACCTCCAGGCACAGAAGCCAGAGAGAAGAGCTCCAAAGAAAGGGAGGCACTAGGAAGAAGAGAACGTGTAAGAGCCACAGGAAGAAAAGACAAAGACCTAAGAGGAAAGTGATTCCGATTCCGTATAGCAAAGATGTAACCGCAGGGGGCCCAAGAGAATATAGGAAGGGCTGAGGAGAGCTGCAGAGTGATGCACCATGCATGTCTGTGGCAGCCAGCAAGGCTCAAGGGTGAGATACTCACTTGTCCCTGTCCTGATAAGTTGTAAGTGAACCTTGTAAGTGAATACATTTACATAAGGCTATCCTGGAAGGGTCAGTATAGCCTTAAAGCAGCAGGCAGCTGTGCTATGGAAAAACAGTGTGATGTCTATTGAACTAGCATGCCTGTGAACTGAGAGCCGCGCAGGCTGTGACAGGGACTACAGAGTCCACAAAAATGACTGCTGTAATTCAAGTGAGTAGTGAAGTCTGCACTGGGGTAGCAGTCCCTCCAGAGGGACGAAATCCTGTCAAATTCTGCTGTGGAGGCGAGAATGGCAGGGTTTGGTAAATGGAGGTGGTTAATAGACAAAAAGTAGAGTCAAGGCATTCCCCAAATTGTTGAGCTAGAACTTGTGAAAGATGATTATCCTTCTGAGTTGCATATCAACTCTAGCACTGTTCTAAACTGTCGACAGCTCATTTAGACCATAGAGTACTCCTACTCTGTATACAGTCTCTCCATTGTCATTTCTAGGTGATAGGCACTGTGTTTCAGAGAAGCCAAGGGATGTATCCGACATCACAGACTTTGAAAACCAGGGGCCATGGTTTTGATGATGTCAGGTTCAGCATTTAGCCATACATCTCTACTGTTGGGTGAGAGACCAAATGGAGCTTTGAAACTGATTAAACCAGGAAAAGCCTACTTAATGCAAAGCTAGGATTTTGATATCAAGGTACCAGATATTTGATAACTTTTGTCCAAATGCCAAGGTTGTCTTTAAACCTTTATTTGTATAGGTCTTATAGATGAGTTTCTTTTTAATAAGCCATTATGGATTTCAGATCCAAATATAACTGTTCTTAAGCCCATCTTCTAATAAGTTTAGCTTCTGAATCGTTAAATACAGAGGCTTCCAATTGCCTTCTCTTATTCCCAAATAAAAGGCAGTGGGTGACTTTATTTACAGGAGCCCTCCTTTGAATGTCTACTTTAACTCTGTGAAGAGTACATGAAGCTTTTTTCTGTTTCTTCAGCACCTGGGAGGAGTCAGGATTTCCTTGATGGGGAAATCTGAATTTAGATTAAAAACAAGAACAACAACAACAACAATGAAATTCCATTCAAAACCACCACATCAGCAGTCAGCCAGATGATGGCAAGCAGCAGGGTGGTCACTAGCAGAAAGGGTCAGATTAGCAGTGCTCCACTCTTGGGGAGTAGCAGGAGGTCCAGGGCAGGAAGGAAGACAAACAATGTGTCTACCCCATGCAGTGAGCTACAGGCTCTAAGATCAGGGTCCACACTGCGAGCCATGTGGGGAAGGCACCCCTCTGCTGCTCCCCAGCCCTATAATGGAATCCTTTTGCCCCTTCTTTTCGTGCTGGCTCTTGATCCTTGCTGGCAGGCAATTTTCCCTCCAATTTAAAAACTGTTGCTTGTCTAACCCCATGCTGTATTCTTCTCACTGCCTGGAGTCTCAGTTTTGATCTTCTCAGTGCTGACCTGTCCTCCACACACTGATGTCTATTTGAGAAGGATTTGCAGATGGGTAGTGTAGAAAGCAAATATTTACACAGAGGTTTTGGGCAAAGAACCATCATTCTGAAGTTCAGACTCCCATCTAGTGGAACCTTCACTTTTGTATAATCCATGCTTGGTCACACTACAGTCTGCCCATTAGCAGTGGATAACACCAGCTGCTGATACCAGTGTTGTGTTACAGAACTGAACTTTCAGATTAACTTCAGGTTCCCCTGATTCTCCCCAGCAGCCTTCATATACTGTGTACTGCTGCATATTTTCACCAAGTAGAGAGCAGTTCTAAGTAACTCATTGAGTTCCAAGAACTCATTGGCTGTAGCCAGTAAAGCCATTTTATACAAAATTTCTTGGACTAAGTTATATGTATACACACACACACACACACACACACGTCACTGTGATGATCTTTCATAAATATACACCATTCTCCCCTTACTAGATGGCAACCATAAGTCAGGACTATTCTCTTGGTGTTCAGTGCCTCCACACTATGGACTATATATGTCTGTCTGTCTGTCTGTCTGTCTGTCTCTCTGTCTGTCTGCTGTGTATTCATGATCAGAATTCAATTAGAATTGCTTGAGTTTGTGTGTGCTTCTGGGTGTGTGTCACAAGCCCACTCAAGATCTAAATTATTAGGAGTTATATTTGTATCTTACAAGATACATAGGTAGCAGGCCCAGGGTAAAATGGGTCCTCTCTTATAGTATAGAGGCAACACATTAGATTAATACTCAACCTATTAATCATGCAAGTTAAAATCAATCAGTGTAACACATCAATTATTCACCTGTATATATTGGGAGTTCAATCACTAAGATTCTTCAAGAATTTTTATGGAGTTCTTAAATATAATGATCTACAGAAAGGTAAAAGTTGATCTCTGAAGAATGATTTAGAAAATCAGTATACAAGTCATAATCCTCTCTAAACCTCTTAAAAATAAGTTACTGTCATGAATATTTAACAAAAACAACAAATGATAGTAAAGTTGTTAATAAGCTTATTTATTTTTTAATATAGTTTTTATATTATTTATGCCATAAGAATCCCATGATCAATCAAACTGAGCAGCTTATTTTGCATTATTACATGTGCCTATTACACAGAGAAACATGGTATAATCAGTAATCCAAAGGACAGTGTGGATAAAGAGAAGAAGGTCCCCTTAAGGGGTGAAGCCATAGGAAGCTGAGGAAGTTTACACATCCACACAAGTAGAGACAATGGTTGTCCAGTGGCCTTCCCAGTGTGTCCTCCATGGGCCTTCCCAGTGTGTCCTCCATGTCACCAACCTTCCCAGTGTCTCCTCCATGTCAGCGGCCTTCCCAGTGTGTCCTCCATGTCAACATATCCTCCATGTCACCAACCTTCCCAGTGTGTCCTTCATGTTACCAACCTTCCCAGTCTGTCCTCCATGTCAGCAGCCTTCCCAGTGTGTCCTTCCTCCATGTCAGAGGCCTTCCCAGTGTGTCCTCCATGTCAGCGGCCTTCCCAGTGTGTCCTTCCTCCATGTCAGCGGACTTCCCAGTGTGTCCTCCATGTCAGCGGCCTTCCCAGTGTGTCCTCCATGTCAGCGGCCTCCATGTCAGCGACCTTCCCAGTGTGTCCTCCATGTCAGCGGCCTTCCCAGTGTGTCCTCCATGTCAGCGGTCTTCCCAGCGTGTCCTCCATTTCAGTGGCCTTCCCAGCGTGTCCTCCGTGGCAGCTTCCCGACAATGCCTTTGCAGCTATAGAGTACATACTAAGAGCCTTGCGAGAACACAGCAAGTCAGGCGTACTGCCTCCTGCATCCTCCCCTGTCTATAGTCCAATAAAATTCCATTAAGTGGTTGTCATGCATTATTCCTTCATGTCATAAGTCAAAGCATTGAAATTTCTCAATATTTTATTGTCTTAATTTGTAAATTATTTATCTGAATAATTGAGGCACAGCTCACCTCCTGAGGAGTGATTTATGAATGAAACTATTGAAGGGCTCAGACCTGACAAGTCTGTCTTGTCTCTGAGTAAAAGCTTTGCTACCTCCGTTAGCAATATTTCATACCATAATTTTGATTAAGTTATGGCAACATGTCTCCTCTCATTTCAATAGGAAATAAAAAGGCTTTAGCATTGTTTCAAGTATTTTAACAACAGAGTTAATGAAATATCAGTACAGTAACATCAAGTATCAATATAGATAAAAATCAAAGAAATTAAAAAATAATAATTTGGATTTCAAATGAAACTGTAAACTTATGTTTCAGGCTAATTTATATTCAGTCTCTTAATCATTTTATTCAGTGAATTATGGCTTTTTATTATTCAAAAAGAGAAAACATACTTGCAATAGAAAAAAATCAATCCTGTGCTTTGAGTTCTTACTTTATACTACGTTTTCTCACTTAAAAAGTTAAAACTTAAAAAAAAAAAGAACCTCACAAGCTAGTTAAGAAGTAAGTTATGCAGTCATTTAGACAAGAAAAAGCTATTTAAACTTCTAACATATTTTCTGATCTACAAAGTCTTGAAGTTTTTTATTTCTAGCTCACTTTCTCTCCGGCTTGTTTTAGATGTAGTTCACTTCTTTCAAAGTTTCTATACTTGATTTCTAGCTGAATAGTAAAAATGGAAAGGTGGTATCTACTACTTGACTCTAACTGAGGCAGTCAGGGTGTTCCCTAAAGGCCTTTCTAGACCACAGGGTAGACAGAAAACACAGGCTATGCCTCCTGAGATAGCTGGGCGTGGGCTGGCATATCACCCTGGTCTCCTTGAAATTTGGTGCTGAGAATAAATATGCATGGAGAAAGCTTCACTTTTTGAGTAGCTGTCAAGGGTCAGTATGAGTTAAAAATGGAAAGTGGCACGCTTAACTCACTAAGAATGATAAATTCGTTTGTTTGCTTGCTTATTATTTTCATGGTCAGAAGGAAAAAGCTGACAACACAGTCATGGGGAGAGTATTGAAATACATAAACCACAAGAAGCACCGGGTCATCATAAACCATCACCCCAATCATCTACTCTCTGATTAGTCTTGTGTTTCTTTCAACACTCTTTTTAGACAGGTTTTCCTCTCAAAGTTATATGAACGTGCACATTTTTCCAACATTACTCATGAGCACTGTATTAATTTTCATCTCACTCCAAAACTTAGTGTTAACTCGACTTTTGATTGCAAGTAAATTTGAACACATTTTCAGGTGTATTTATTTATTTATTTATTTAATGTTGTTTTGACATTTTCTTGTCCCTTCAGCTTCCCAGTGAGTTTCCTTTCTTTCTTCTTTACTGACTGGATGTATTTTTATGGTCCCTTTGGGGGGCCTTCATGTATCAAATGTTCAAGGAAGAGCTTGGGCTGGCACTGTAAAGCCAGCAGCTTCATCCTATGGGAGGCATTTAAAGGCCAGGAACAGATGTGATCACCCCTAAAAAAGCTTAAGAAGTAAACAAATAGTGTCCAGAACTCAAATCCGAAACAGTGACATGTGTAAACTGAATAAAGGAGAGTGAAGCAAAGGATAACAAAGAAGAATTAGTGATGAGGCATTCAAATGACCATGACAGTGTAGGTTTGGGGATTTAGTGACCTGGAAGGTACTGTTGGGAAGCCAAAGGAGGCAATAGAGAAGGCCAGCTGAATACCACATGGCAGAGAGTATACACAAACTCTTTGTATGACTCTGAATGCAGAGGACAAAAATGGGCTGTGATTGGAGAGAGATAGTCTGGGTCAAGTTTGGATTCATTAGCTAATTTGGATATACAGAAAGGCAAGAAGTAATGTGCTCTAACATAATGACTATCATCTCAGAAAAAAAAAATCTCTGGTCAAGGTTACCAATGACCTTCACACTAAATAAAGGATCAGTTTCAATTTCCATCTTACTATCACAGGGGTCAATTATCCTCTCTAGTCTGACTTTCAAATCATCTCTATTGGTTCTCTTCTGTTCTTTCAGACTGTATTTTCTAATTTCTATATGGGACAGCTGAGCATTTATTTTTAGTGCATTTTATTATGCATTTTTCCTTCCCATTCTACAGGCTCTTCCAAGGTGGTCTCTTTCTAATTAGACATGAATCATTTTTACGGCAATAGTACTCTTATTCAAACCTAGTTGCTAAGTAGCTGCAGCCCCTGAAAACACACATCCTACTTGATGGATTGATGTATACTTTGACACAAATATGCCACAGGAATCAAACTCAAGAATCCCAACCTAAGCTCTTCTGGATTTACCCCTGCTCTCTACTGTCTCCTACAATGACAAGTACTAGATGTTGTATTTGGAAACCTATATGACATCCTTTACCACTTATATGTGAAGCATGATAATATTGCATTGCTGATTTGAAGAAATTCCTAGAGAATAAAGGGTTAATGATAAAGTAAATATGATTATCTTTAAGCAAGAAATAAGGTTGTCTATCCAAGTAGAGTTGATACATGTATGTCATAAGTGATAGCAGCAAGTGAGTTGTTTGGTCTTTTAATAGAGAACTAAAAGAATTCATGAATAGTATCAACATTGCGTGGGGCCCATTGAGTATAAGAAAGACCACTAACACAATTGCATGGGGCCCATTGAGTATAAGGAAGACCACTAACACAATTGCGTGGGTCCCATTGAGTATAAGGAGGACCACTAACACAATTGCATGGGGCCCATTGAGTATAAGGAGGACCACTAACACAATCCTGATGTCCATAACAACATTCAAAAGAGGTTTATCATCTGGCAGTTTCTAATATTCAATGAGAAAATCTGGTATTATTTTGGCAATAGTTCTAGATGAAATTATACTAAGCTCTAGGCTCTTCAAACTTCAGGTTGTTAACCTCAAAAGACAGAAAAACCAGCTCACAATCAGGCCTGATGATGGTGATGGAAAAAGCAAGTAGTTTGATTTAAGTATTAAGTGAATTTACTGACTGCTCAAATTCTCTTCTCTAAGGCTTTTTGGCACCCTTAGTTTGTCTAGAGGAAAAATGCTTGCATTTAGACATAAGGTTTATAAATTTGGGAACATTTAGCAAAAAAGTGAACTTATGAAAGTTAAAAAGTTTTCACAGGTAAATAAGAGCCAACATTTCTTTTTTATTTTGAATTTCTTAGGTAAAATGGAGAGGCGTTAGCTGACTATATATGTAAGGTAAGAGAAAGTCAAGTAAAGCAATTATTGACTTGACTGTCACTGTTGTATTATAAAATGTAGTGTGTGGGTTTCTTTTCCAAAAATTCTCACAAATGCCTCAAATTATGAGGAGAGGAAACAACAGTACATCTCATGCAGTTTTGAGAACAATAACTTTCCAGTGCTCATTTTTCTGCTTTACAGACACATCATCAAGAAGCTTTGGAAAATGACAAGGACTAACTTTTTCTAAAGAAAATGTTTGATCCAACTTCTACTGATCAAAAAGCAACTAAACAAACTATTCATGACATCTGTCCTTGAGCATGTTGAAGAGATTGACTAAGCTAAACATCTGGTTAATAATCAGCAGACATTGATTGGTCAAAGTCCAAATACTCATGGCAAAAATTTCACTTCTAAAAATCAAGGAGACATGGTTTTTGAATGCTCCCCATGAAAACCTTTTGTTATTACTCCTCTCTCTTCTAGTTCTCATGATATATAAAACACTCCATGTACACAATGAACAGAGAAAAGGTAATTATTGAATTTTGATATTCCTTCTACCTATTTAAATGTAACGTTAAGTCTTTGTGTTCTATGTAAGTCTGAAGCTTGATGGCAGATAGTCATCAGTACAGTCACTGTGATAGGATGGAGAGCCTCTGGCCACTCATTCCTGGCTGTGTGACTTTGTCTGTCTGTGGTGCAGACATTCATACTATATATACTCCAAGTTCTTGGGCAGCCTTCATATTACTGTATGGGTTGACTTGCATTCATCCACACACTAAAGTAGATGAAATTGGTGGAGAGGTTTAACTAATTCTCTCAGTGAGGACTTAAGATACAAGTTATTGTTATTTTGGGAATATCAAATACTGAAAAGAAAAGGTTCAGAATAATATTTAGTTTGGGAATGTTAAATACTGAAAAGAAGATGAACTACTTCAATGTGTCTTTGCCATTGCTGCTTTTCTTCATGAGTTTGAGAAATGGAGCACAAGTAAGAAGACTGGCAACAGGAGTCACTCCCAAAAAAGCCACTAATATTTTTACAAGTGGTAACTTAAACTCACTAAGTTTCCTTCTAGCATCACAGCAAGAAGAAATGTGTCTGACACATAAGGAGGCATGAGCCTACTTTTACCAACTCACCAGTTTCATTTCCTCAAAGTGTAACTAATGGATACTCACTCAAGCAGGGCCTTAGCAACACATATCTAAATTTCACTCATTTTTTTCCATTTCTTTGGGCAGGAAGTGCAGAAGGAGGGGTTAAGGAACTAGTGGCCCACTAAGAAGTATCTTTCCATCATCCACATTTTAACAGTTGAGATGAGCTTAAGTGAGAAAGAAAGCAGAGCTTAGTGTCTGAGCCTCTTCCTGGGCATCATGGAACCTTCACTTGGGCCAGAACTGAAGATGCTGCCTAGACCAGAGTCCAGTTCTCCAGTGTCCCAAATTAAAGGTCAGTTACATTTTAAAGTTGTATTTTTATTCATTAATTATTTTGTGTTGTTAGGAGAGCAAATGCCATGTATACATAAGGAGCTTAGAAGACAATATGCAGGAGTCAGTTCTCTTTTTCCTGCCAGGAGGAGCCTCTACCAGCTGGGCCAACCCATTGCTCTTTAAAAGCTAGTAATATGAATTAATAATATTTATTATTCTGAAATGTTATCCATTGCTTTTCAAAGCTTACCTGAAACACATCTTTTAAAGGAAGTAGAAAACAGATTTGTTGAATGCCTACTGTGCGACTATAGCAGTTTAGACAAGGTATGGATTTGATACCATGTAGCCCAAAGGCCTATGAATGAGTTGTCTTCCTACTTTAAGTGTGAGATAACAGCTTTACTGTTATTAACTCCCTTTCATATTTTACAACATTAAGTAATCTGGCTTGGAGGTCTGATTCCAAAGCTTATATTACTTGTGTTATATCATGACAACATTCTGAGAAGCTGATCATACAACCATCAAATCAGGGATGTTGGGGACACAAGGAACATTAGAGATGTTGATATTCTCCTTCAAGTTAAAATGCAGTTTGAATGTTTTTCTTCTTAAATTTCATCATGTTCTCAAAGGGTTAACTCAAGCATTTGAAGAGCCACTGTACTTAGTAGACTAAAAATGACCACCATTTCCTTCCAGTTCTACCATATGGCATCTCATGCTTATTCCCAAAATGCTCAGTTTTCTCCACTGATTGGAGCAAGGATAGAAACCTTAGCAATAAGGAGATTAAATAATAATGAAGTATATGAAAGTCCATTTAGCCCAGTAGGCTGCTTGGCAGCTGCCCATAGTCCTTCTGCTTATCAGTACACCCCGGAGGCTACTGTAGATTCATTAATATAATTTTAGACTAGAAGATTCTTGGAGATTATATAATCTAATTCCCTTGGTTTATAAATGATAAAAGAAGACCCCCCAAAAAACTATAGAGACATAGCCTTCACATAACCTTTCACTAGGTTGATAATGGATTCATTTGCCTAGGTATCAGAAGCTTTTGGCCATTGTCAATGAAATGAGAAACTTTGGGATCATGTTCAAATCGACCGTTCCAGTTCTTGGATTGATTTAGCATAACTAGATACTCTTTGGCTCGGGAGCTTTTAATCCTATTAGCCACGGTGGCACCACATCTGTCTGGCACCAGTGTGGTCTGTGGAAGATGTCAAGAAAGGTTGAAATGATGCTGAGAATCCTTGTATTCTAAATCTGTAAGCCTGAAAAAAGAAGATGCTCTTCTCAGATGTGACTTAATGAGGCAGACATTGCCAATCTCACTAATATCAGCCAAGCCATAATGACAAAATCAGTAATTTAATTAGTCTATCACAAATGAAAACATTCCATTCACACCATTATTTGAAGCGTTATGATTTCATTGGTTTCTACTTCACTGGAAATGTAGGAAAAAAAAAGTTTTGAAAGAAAAAAAATATTCCTATAAAAGTCTAGACTTTTAGAGCTCTGACAAGAGAAAATGACTAAAATACTATTTTTAGACGACATAGAAAAGTTTCATCTCAGCGTATGCTCTCAGTCATCTGACATGATCCTAAGCACTGAAATCAATTGTGATTCAGAATGAAAACATTCCTGGAAGCTTCCTTTAAATGGACAGGAGGCAGCATGTGTGGGAAGAACAGCTCTTGAAACAGGACGAGATGTGCAGAGTGTGTTGTGTTGGACAGTCCAGCCTCTGCAGAGTGTGTTGGACAGTGCAGCCTCTGCAGACTTCTGATTTTTTCTGGTGAACTCGTCACAGTTGTATGTTTAGCTTTGTAAAGCTTATTCATTAATCAAGTTAAATTAATTAAATTCAAAAGTGAAGTGTATGATTCTATGGCAACAGTTTTCTATATCAATATAAAGCTATGGTGATTGGGCTCGTTATAGGTTAAAAAATAAAATTTTACACTATCCAAACAATATTTAAAAGGCATTGCTAAGAAAATTTGTGAAGAATTAATGCTAGAGCTCTGGGGCTAAGTAGTTAAGAGCACTGGCTTCTTTTCCAGAGAATCCATGCTCAATGCACAGCACACACACCTGTAACTTCAGTGTTAGGAGATCCAGCACCTTCTTCTCCATCCATAGGCACCAGGTGTGCATGGCGTACACAGATGTACATGCAAACAAAATACCCATACACATACTTTTTTAACTTAACAATTAGCACAAAAAGTAGAATGAAAATATCTGTATATTTTGGTTGGAATTTTGTGTTTCAATAAAATATTCTGAACAGATTCATTTTGGTTGGGATTTTATGTTTCAGGAAAATGTTCTGAATAGACTCATTATTATTGTTTATCTTGAAGTCAGAGGGGGGAGTAACAGGTTGGCACCCACTATCACTCATGATAAAACTTCACGTGTAAGACAGTTATAATGTGAATCTGTTGCTTAAACAACATTTCAATCAATTAACAATAAAAGGAAGTTCAACCGATGAATTATAATTGTCACAGAGTTTTTTATAGTAATTAAAAATTGGTATTCACCTATACTCTATTATTTATTCTTTTCAGTTTTGTGTGGGCTTCTCATGGCTGCGGCAGATATTGTAGGTAGAGTATGTATCATTTTGTTTGTTTGTTTTGTTTTTAATGATTGTGAAAGACAAATGTGCTATCACATCATGCTTGTGCCTTCATCCTCCTGATTATTCTACTGGTTCTTGCTGGTACCTAATATATAATTTTTTTTAAATTTCTGAAATTTTTTACATATATGTATTGTATATTTTAAAAAGTCTGTTGGAATCAAACTTTCTTTTATTTCTTACTTATTCCTAACTCATTATTTCTTTCATTAAATTTGTATCCTATATCTTTTTTCTACTTTTTTACTAAATTTACCCTATTTTTGTGTGTGATCTGCATGGTTGAATGATTCTAATAATGGTGATTCAATTGGGTTTTCTTTTAGAAGATGCATGTTTACCTAAAGATGAACCTTTATGTTTTTCCTCATCTGTCCCCACCAGAGGGAAGGAGTGCTCTTCTTCCAAAGAAAACAAATCTCTACTCCTACCTCTGCCTCCTTCAGGAACCGTGCTCCACTGAGCACTCAATTCACCTCTGCCTCCTTCAGGAACTGTGCTCCACTGAGCACTCTCTTCACTTCTGCCTCCTTCAGGAGCTGTGCTCCACTGAGCACTCTCTTCACCTCTGCCTCCTTCAGGAACTGTGCTCCACTGAGCACTCTCTTCACCTCTGCCTCCTTCAGGAACTGTGCTCCACTGAGCACTGTCTTTACCTCAAATCTTTTTCCTTGCTTGGCGAACTGTTACCATGATCTCAACAAACCAAGAAGGGCAGGAAAATGGTGCTGATTTAGATAGATAAGGAGTGATAATATCAGTTATGGAATCACCCACATCTGTACTTCTTTAAATATAGTTTTCTTTAAGTTTTTGAACATTCTGTCATGGGCTTTTAAAATTCTTTTTGGAGACTTAAAGTGTTTTTTTTGTTGTTGTTGTTTTTGTTTTTGTTTTTTGTTTTTTTTTTGCATGTGTGTGTGTGTGTGTGTGTGTGTGTGTGTGTGCGCACATGTGCTAGCGTGCACAAGTCCATGCATGGGTATGTGCACATGAGTGAGACTGCCAGCAGAAGCCATAAGAAGAAGAAGATGTTGTATGCTCTGAACCTGGACTTGAAGGTAGTTCTGATCTGCTCAATGTAGAAACTAGGAAGCAGACTCGGTCCTGTAGATGAATTTAAAATGATCTTGACTGGAATCCAGCTCTCTGGTTCTCAGTTCTTTAAATTTTGCTGAGTTCATCTGTATCATCTAGCTGTGTTTATACAGTTTCTTTGTTTCACTATCGTGGACCACATTTTCCTCTCCATGTATAGTAATTATTGGTCCAATTCTGCTTTTACTGAATAGTATTCACCCTTGAGGGATATTTATGTTATTCTACTAGATAATTAATTACTGATTGATTTCTTTGATCTTGCATTGGGCAAGAATAACAACTCAGAGTTATCTATATTTCTTCTAACTGGAGAAAACATAACTGAAACACTATCTCCCTGAAAATCCTGTCAATCTTTTTACATGCGTCACAGACAGACATATAGTTCCAAACTGAAAACAGCTTCTTTCTAGTACAGCATCAGATGTTGGAGCCATAACAAGATACAGAACAAACACTGAGTTAGCTAGGGTGAAAGTCTGGAGCTCTCTCCAGTTCCGTTCTCATGCTCATTGTGGCCACTCATCTCCATGCATAAGCTGTCCCCTCTGAGTCCATTATCCAGCCCCAGATCCATAGGAGACTCACACTTGTGGGACTCCCTCTATGAATTTCCTTCTGCTACGGCACATACAGTATATTAACTGAGATAACATTTGACTAGTGAGACAGCTGAGTGAGTCATGTAGACATCACAGAAAAAAAAATGTTCAGGAAACACCAGGTGGAAGAATCTTAAAGTGTAAAAACTTCTGGTGAACACGAGGACTTACAAGGAGGCCAGTGTGTGACCACACTGGGATTTCACTAAGATTAGCAGGCAAGTTACAGCCAGAAACTTGTGAGAGCAGAGGTGGGAGCAGAGGTGGGAGCAGAGGTGGGAGCAGAGGTGGGAGCAGAGGTGGGAGCAGAGGTGGGGATATGTACTACCTTAGACACAGCCCTGTATATTGAGAAAAAAAATGTCTGCATTTGAAGGATGATTACCTTGAAAAGTGATCTTTTTTGGCCTTTTTGTTAAGTGTAGGCAAGTAAGGGAAGAGGACTCAAAAAGATATGAAAATAGTGCAGTGGAAAGATTATTGTGTTGAGAATAAGGGTAACATGGCAGGCATTGTGGGAAGCAGTCAGAGCAATCTTGAAAATTGAGCCAATGTGTATGTTACTGTGGTGCATCCGCTATGGAGTATAAAATACAAACACTTTGTCTTGAAGAATATAAGAACGTCCCTGCCATCTACTGAGATGCAATGAAGTGCTTCAAGAGAATTAGTTAGAAAATTAGAAAGAGGTTTGGATCTTCACACCTGAGATACTTACTAGAAGTCTGATAGTGTAATTCTTGTGGAGTCCCAGGGTGAGACCAAAGAGAGTGCTATCAACTTACTGGTTGTAGTTATGCCACAAGCCTAGAGTGACTCCTCACAGAGTGCTAACAGAACAAGAATGGATGAGAGAGCTTCATGGCACTCTAAGTAGGTTAGGGGCATGAGGGGAGGTAATCAGGACAACAAGAAAGACTAGCAAACCACTTAAAAGGTAATTGAAAAGTCAACATGTTACAAAAAAGTGGAGAAACTGACTGTGTCAAACATGAACAAAATATAGTGAATGAACAATAAAAATATGACCAGTGTATTACAGTGATCCTGAAAGAGCTATTTCAGAATGGTTTCAAGTGGTAATATTCAAAAGAATCATGGAGAGAAACTAGGAATGGACTCTTCATGACTGCTTAGAGTTTTATTCTACACGCAGGAATTAGATGAAATAGAACCCATTACATTTGGAACGCCTGTAGACTATGAGTAAGAATTAAAAGTGGGATTGTAATTTGATGGGGAGTAAGGCATAACAGAATCAATTAAATGTGAAAGGGAGTATAGCATGGCTACACGCTGTGGGATTACCTGGTGAAGGAGCTCCATTGGCACTTCAAGTGAAAGAGAGAGGGAAGAGGTTTGGGTGATGGTTAAAGATGAAATACATGAAATTACCTCAGCATTACATTTTCAAATTTTATCTTTATAGCTCATATTTCATTTAAAAAGGATGATTCTAAATCTAAAATTGTGGTCTAATGAACACAAATAAGCCAAATTTCCAACTACACACATTTATTCCTCTTCTTTTTAGACTACATAATCTACCTTGGATCAATCCTTTTTTCTCACTCATATCCTTCTATTTCTACAAGGAAGAAATGAAGCAGGGTGCTCTCCAGCATATTACAACTTTAGACATTGCCGAAAGACACTGTGGTCCTCTGGCTACCTTAAGATAATCTCTAGTTCCTGAACATACAGTCTCAGGACAGTGGTTCACTTGGCAAAGAAGGGGCATCTGTAGACTTTATCTTGTTTCTATTTTCAGCTTGGCTTTCCTTCATAACAGAAAGATTATATACAGAGAATCATATAAACACAACCGAAAGGGAGATTGGGTGTGGCTAGGGCAGGTGGATACGGAATATGAGGGAATGAATGTGTAGTGAGATTCTATCTCAAAACAAGCAATAAAATACAAAATTCACAAGGTTCTGTTTCTTTTCCAAGCGTAAATTCTCAGCTATTTACAGGTTCCCATCTATTCCTAATAGATGCATACTATTAATCATCTTTAATTCTTGGTTTAATTGCCTTCTTTCTGAATTCTGCAAGGCTGATAATGTAAATGGACCATAGACTGCCAGTGGTGGGTAAGTTAAATGTAGGATTAGGAAAAGAGGAAAACACATTCTGTCCTTCTTACTTTACAATAGGGAACATATGGAAGCTTATAAAAGCAATTATATGTACAATAACAGTTATTATATCAAAATAAAGCTGTTTATATAAATGCAAATTTCAAGGTTTTCTTTTTCTCCATCCCTTTTAGTGGCTACCATTTTAGCGTCTGTGTCTGGTGCATTAACAGACATGTTCCTGAGCATGATGTTTGTTGTGCAAAACATTTCATAGGTGAAGGGGTGCAGGGAGGAGTTTCCGATAAGGGAATTCATTTCACACTGCTCCATGCTTGAGTACACATGTGGAAATTTCATCAACTTCAGGAAAAGCCATATGCAGATATTATTCAAGGATGGTTTAAAAGGTTAGTCCCAGAGGTTTATTCTTAGATACCTTCTTGAGTGAGAAATGCTGTCCTGAAAGGCTGCCCGGCCTTAGACTGCATCTGGAATTGCAGCTGAATGGGAACCGATGGCTGTTTTCCTCTCTCTTCTGCTGTTTTTAAAATATATTTGAAAATTCTGCAAACATAAAAAGGTCATCATAATTACGGTTGATGGGAGCATTACAGCTTTCATTTCCACCTTTGGGAAAACCGCCTGAGATGGGCTTTGAGGTGGGCAGGTTAATGGAGGAACAATAGATGATTAAACACAGCCTGAGTGACAGCTGCTTCTCGACATTTGGGTTAAGTCATGAGGGAGGCGACCCAAACAGAGCAAAGGAGCAGGTTTACATGTGCTCTTCAATTACTCTTATGAGATTTATACAGCTCCATAAATGAACACCAGGCTGTAATAAAAAATATGTCAAAATCAATAGAAATTCTTGCTGTTCAATTCGTCTCTGGTATGGATTTGAAGGTAGGCAGTTTGTGGCATTATTCTTTTTTTTTCTTGTCATTATTACTAATTTCTCTGTAGTAAGAATTACCTTCCCTGCATAATTTTGCTTACAAATTTAACAGTCCTCCAAGGTTTGAGTTGAAGGGAACTGAAAAAATCCTCTTTAATAAATAGTAAAATAGGAGTTGAGGTAAGTTGAGAAGCAAATGGGAAGCCTTTATATAATCAATGAAAACAATAATGTTTCAGAGTTCCTAAAAAATTTAGTAAAGTCGGGGGTTTACGCTCTTTCAAGGAACCTCCTATGGTTCTAATCATCAGTCAGCTGTCTTCAGATCATTGTATCCTGATATTCAGAAGGCTGGAAGCTGATGGGAGAGGGTGGGTGGATACTCACTTTAGGTAGAGGGTAAATGGACACAGTGAGAAGAACTTCTGCATGGATTGACATTAACAAAGAGGAAAGCTGGGAGGACATACTTTATTTTTTTTTCTGCCTAAAATTTGATATACTCACAGAGACCTCAAAGGATTCCCATTGAAAATGAGGAGAAAACGTGTTCTCTATAGGAAATAAGAGGGTACAGCTAACTAGATCACTGGTCAGGAATCCCCCACAGCCTGAGCAGGGTACTGCCTCAGTGGAGAGAGTGTGTTCAGGAATCCCCCACAGCCTGAGCAGGGTACTGCCCAGTGGAGAGAGTGTGTTCTCTCTTCAGTCCTTTCTAGTTTGTTGCTTATGTTCCACATAAAGTAGTAGTTCTCAAGACGTGGGTTGGGATCCCCTTGGGGGGGGGTGTCGAAAAACACATTCACAGGGTCACATAACAAATATTCTTCATGTCAGAAAATTACATTGCAACTCATAACAGTAGCAAATTATCAGTTATGAAGTAGCAACAGAAATAACTTTATAGGTTGGGCATCACCACAACATGCGGGATTTTATTAAAGTGCTTAGATAAACAGGCAAGGTAATGCAGGACAGCTAATGAAAACCAGGCAATTTTTTTTTTTTTTTTTTTTTTTTT
>NW_022196909.1:2518197-2528978 GCF_008632895.1 Mastomys coucha | reverse complement strand
CAACCACATGATGGCTCACAACCACCCGTAATGAGATCAGACGCCCTCTTCTGGTGCATCTGAAGACAGCTGCAGTAAATTACGCAGAAGAGAGTGGGGTGGCAGAGGTCCTGAGTTCAACAGCAGCCACACACATAATGGTTCACAGCCATCTGTACAGCTACAGTGTACTCATACACATAAAATAAATAAAATAAATCTAAAAAATAAAAACCAAAATGGAGAAAAAAAAGAAATCAGCTATCATCTCTTTAGGTGACTAATACACAGAGGTTCCGGAGCTCCTTTAAAACAAACAAACAAGCAAACAAACAACAAAACAAAACAAAAACTGGATTATCCTAAGCCCATTATTTCCTTCCAGAAGAATCAGCATCTAAATCAGAACTGAGATATGTCTGCTTGTGTGTTCACCTGTATTGAGATGAAAGACAATGTGTTTATGTCTGTAAACTGAAAGCCAGAATGTGCATACAACAAGAACATGCTTTTTCAGAAAAAGACCTATCTTCATTCTTCTTGAAGTAGTAAATAGAGAAATAAAGAAGATGGAGTGGCATCATGGGGCTCTGCAGTGGAAGCACGATGGCAGTGCTCAGTATAGCCCAGTCCCTCTTCTTAGAGGAAAACAGTGGAATCTCTATTGAAAAAGAATGCCCCTATCAGGTCTGATAAAAGGCATGTTCAAAATATCTTCCTGAGTGACCCTAGCTTGTGTTTTGTTAACCAAAAAAAAAAAAACCAGAGCAAAACAAACTAATAATCCAAACAACTGCCAGAATAGCAGGGAATTTAAAGTCAGAGTTGGAAGGAGCAAAACTGAAGAAATGGTATTAGGAGAAAAGGTTTTAGGTAATCAGGCCAGCCTGGGGAAGTGTTAAATAACCCAGCCCTGAACTTTCCAGGATAGAAGTATATGTGCTCATTCATGTCTAAATGTGTGCATGCATCTGTGGGTGGGGGTGTGTGTGGGGAGGGTGCAGATAAAAGACAGAGGGAGAGGGAGAATGTCTTAAAGTATATTTTAGGCAGAGAGAAGAAAACCACAAAGAATGTAAGACGGAGGACTGTGTAGGTGACTGAGGCACAGAAAGCTGAGATGACAGGGGCGAGTAGCTGCAGAAGGCTCTGAATGGCTGCCTATGTCAGGCTCAATATTCTTCACCTACTTCTCTCAGGGTGGTATGCAATTATTAAGGGTGAAGATGGTAACTCTGGTCTCTCCACATTTAGCCCTCAAGAGCACATGGAAAAATTTCATGGAAAATGGCAATCTGAGTCTGAGTGAGGACTCTAGGCCAGCGTCACAGAGCATGTCTCATAATAAGATGAGTGCTTGGAAAAGGCTAAGATTCAGGTCACTCTACCACCAGGCAGAGGAGGGCAGAGGGCGTGACTGGGAAAGGGGGGCCAAGGACTTGCCCCTGAAATTCACTTAGTGAAATATCTGAGAATCCAGCTTGTCTTAGTTCCATAGTTGACTGTTAATAAGTCTTCTAGATGTTGAACTACTAAACTGTGTCAGATAATATTGTCAAACTTTCCAGAAGGGTGAGTGGAATATGTAGCATTTATCTCAGTACAATTTTGAAAAACTTCAAAAAGTATGATTCTTAAAAATGCATGAATGCAGTAAATATTATGTTTATTCTCTTCCCCTTTGAAGGAGTCTTCAGAGATACACTTTCAATTTGTATACCTTTGAAGATAATCTGACCTGCTTATTCATAGTTCAAAATTAAAACCAAAGTAGGGCACCACTAGCTGTAGACAGAGCCTCTAGGAATTATAACAAGTAATAAGTAATGAGAACTAGAGTCATTGCTAGACTACAAAATACTTGTTGATGTCAGTTTTAGGTTACTGGATTTACAGCATTTGCTCCTGTGAGAAATTTCTGCTCCTTTAAGTAACTTATTCATCTTCTAAGTTTGGCAAAGTTCTTACTAAGCAAAAATTTTTTTCTTTTTCAGGATGAAAACAAGGGCTTTAAGTTTAATTTCCAAATTCAGAATCAGAAAACATGTTCTAGGCTTTGTGATGGGCCATTTCGCCAGTGATGTCGATCAGTACCTCTCAATGACTCACTCAGTCTCACTATATACCTATCAACAGAACAATTCACAGGAAAGCCCGTAAGGACACTCCTTAAACTCCTAAAACAATGGGCTAAGGTCACTCACACTTTGTGAAGTCCATCGGTATAGTCCTGAGACAGGAGAGGTATTACTTGTACTATTGGTCCTATGTAACAGAGTTTTATCATGAACATTATCATGCGCCCTCAGGGAACTGAAAGTTCCTTTGAAAAGCCACACAAGTTTTCTGGTCAGCTTTTAAATAGCTTGACAACAATAAGCATCTTTTCTCTCTGGAGCTATAACCATCCGACTCTTTGCTTCCCATTTCTATTTTGCAGTCTCCTGTGGCCACTTGAAAAACAACTGCCACTGCCCGAGCATTAGGAGTGGGGAGGGAGTGGGAAATCAAACTTGAAGAGAGGTAAGCTTTTAAACCTGCTGTGGAGAAGGGAAAGGCTGCTTCTGGAATCTAGGTACTGCGTGAGGTCCCCGAGGGAACAGGGCTGTGTGCTTTAGCTCCTCAAAGTGTGGCAAGACCCCAGGAAAACACTGAATTGTTTATTTCAGATAAGCCTTGTACTCCTCTGTTCAATCCTAGGCAAAATAAGAATGTTGATTGGCATTCTTGCTGAAGACACCAGGAGATGGCAGTACATTGGAAGCAGGGAATGCCCTGGAGGGAAAACCAGTGCCTGGTCCAAAAAAGCAAGGTGCTGATAATATGAACTGAAATCACTTGGGAGTTCATAGTTTAAAGGCAGGGGTGAGCTGCTGGAAATTTGCTGTGGTGCAGAACTCTCAAGCTCAAAGTACCGTATCCAGGCATTGTAAGTGCATCATAAGGGGATGGCGGTTGTCACAACTCCAGCAGGCAGCAATGAAACCAGAGGATCTTGACTTTGAGACCAGCATATTTATGGATATGTATTTATTTATCTATCAAGCCTTCATTTGTCTGTCTGTCTATCTATCATCTATTTATCTATCCATTCCATATTTTGAAACCATAAGTTTCATATGTGGAGATATTATTGAAGAAACAAGTCATTCTAAAATGAGTTTTGCAGTGATACCAAAAAATAAAACAAACACAACCATCCCAAAACCCAAAACAAACCCAACCTGTGCATTTTCCACTGGCATTTTTGCATCTTTGAACTGAAGATTCCATTTTCAGGCTCTCAGAGTTGAATCCTGCATTCTTGCCATATGCCAGGGGTTAGGCCATTAATATGTAAAAGAAGCTGGTATCCAGAGAATTGACTTTATAATTGGAGAACACCAGAATAAACCTAACACTTCTCCAACAATGCCCTCCACGGCTCCCTGTTCTCTAGGCTATTAGGCCATGTCCAATTTTCTCGGTCTGTTGGAGGAAGCAGCTGCCTCCACGTGCTGGGGAAACTTTAATTACGGGGGCCTTTTCCCCCCACTGGAAAGCATCTTCCTGTGGTTTGGAAGTTTGAATTATTCAAGTTCATGTTAATACACTGTGCTGAATGTGCAGCTTGCTTTCGGAGGTGCTCTCGTGGGGCTGTTTGCATTCTGTGGATCTGGTTTCTCTCTTCTCTGGCCTCCTTTCCTGTCCTCTCTCATCTCCTTCTCTTCCATTTGTAAGACAGGAACCAAGGAAAAATGAATGGTACTCACCAAGCTAATTCTTTGGTAGAAAACATGGGCAGAAAAATCTCCCAGTGGACATTTCTCAAGTACAAGTCTCTCTTCCTTAAATTTCTTTTTGCACCGGAGGTAGACATAATACATATGCTTTGATAGGCATCCTAAGAACCTCTAGGCATATTTCTTCCAAAACCCAGCTACATAATTGTGGCTTTTTCTCCCTAAAAGCTGCAGTCAATAAGATAACACTTCAGCTTTCCTTTTGAAGGTACAGAGTTATCAATGAGGAGCTCTGGACTCCAGCCTTAATTTCATCTTCATCGTTCAAAAACATTTTTTTTTCATTGAATGCTATATTAAAAAAAAAAAAAAAAAAACCTCTGAATTTCAGGTTTTGATTAGTCTTTTCAAGGATTTGTTTAAATCTCCATTCTTGCCGTTCCCTTATTCTATTTTTTTTGGGGGGGGGTCTAGATTTTGAGTTTGTCATAGTGACTTCCCAACAAACAAAATCGGCATAAAAGTACTCAGCACCCCTCATTCAGCACAGTGTATTAACAACATTCTCTTCCTGGACTAAATCACTGCAGCTCTGGCCTCGGTTGGCCACGCAGCGTTTGCAAAGCCCCATAGGCTTAGTTTTCTTGTTGAAAAAAATAGAAGTAACAACGTAAACACTATCAAGAGATTCCAACGATGCAATAGAATTATATCTCCTAGTGCTTTTTCAAAATCACAAGTATGAATTCAGGACTTTCCATATTCATGTCACAAAGTAAGCAGCATCCTTGTCACAAGTTCTGTCCCAGTTTATTGAATAGAAATCCCATGTCCACGTGCCAAATTCTCTCCCCACCCTACAAATGAAATGTGCTTCATAAAGAGAAAAGCAAAAAGGTAGGGGGGAGGGATGCGGTCCTTGAAAATCCCAAAAGAGGTATACAGGTATACGGGCGTGTTCTCATATGTAACTGAGAGCGCTGCGCAAGAGTCTGGCTGAGCCATGCTGCTAGGGGCTGTTTGGGTATCAGAGGAGGGGAGTTCTTCAAGAGAACCACAGGTGCCTTCGTTGTTGTTTTTGTTTGTTTATTTTCCCAGAAAGAGGTGAATTATTCAGGCAGAAATATAGGAAAAAAGAGTATATTTCAACTACCACTGCATATATGTTTAAAAAATGAGCCAGTTTTTTGAGTTTTTATTGTCAAATGTTAAAAGCATGTTATCTCATCCAAGGGAACACATCTTAGTCATAACTTGGTATCAAAATCCCTAAGACTGAATATTTCCTCAATCATATTACAAGGAATGTAGAATCGTCCAAATTGTAAGTCTGTGTTTATGATAAGAGAACCTTGAAAAGGGGGGTGAGTTAGGCAAAAATGTAGCTCAAGGGTGCACAGCCAGAACACACTCAAAATATAGTGATAATAAGCAACTCTGATGTGCTTTGTGTTCAGACCACATGCATACATACATGTGGCACATAGTGATGGTTCAGCCGATGGCAGCTTGATAGCCACTGGACAATGGGGATCCCATAAGATTTTATGCTTTTGACACAGGGTCTGACTATGTAGTCCAGATTGGACTGGAACTCAGTATATATTCAAGGCCTGCCTTAATTTCACAGAGAGCTACCTGCCTTCACTTCCCAGGTGCTGGGTTTAAGAGCATGTGCCATCACATGCAGCAATCCCAGAAGAATATAATGAAGCTGAAGGTTCCTATCTCTAAGAAGATTGCAACCATAGTGTCATAACATGCTGGTCACCTTTTTGTGGTGATACTGGAATAGCCAAGCCTAGTCACTGACAACCATATATAAGTACAGCAGTTATATGCATGTTTAGGCATATGTAGTACTTAACACTTATGAAGAATAACAAAATATGGCCTTCAACATCTCATAGTCACCATGTTCCTTGATTTCTTAGAGGCCATATTAAGATACTAACCTGTGTATACTATCTAGGATGTGGAAGAACACTCCATAGTTTTGTCACAAGGACAAGTCAGCTTAACCATGAACTTCTTAGACCATATCCCCATCAATAAATAACATACCGTGAATGAGAGATGTAGGTGTGTGAGTAAATGCATGTTTGTACATGCAGTAGCTCCGAGTAGAAGCATACCAAATTTAAGGAAACAGTCCTTAAATTAAAACTAAAGTTGAAATTGATCTTCAGCTCAACTTTATGGAGTCTAACAAGTCCTCTGCCATGACAAAATTATGGCACACAAGTAATGTAGATTGACTGGTAAAGATTCCAACACCAGTTACCACATTTAGGCATTTAACTGGAATACATTGCTATTAGGATTTCCAAGAGAGCTCTTTATTGGACTCTGTTCATAGAAGGACTATGGAGGAATAAACAAAGTCTCTCTCTCATCCCCCCCCCTCACACACACACACACACACACACACACACACACACAAACACACACACTCACACACTCATACACATACCCCGTAAACACACACCATACATTCACAACACACATATTCGCACACATATTCACATACACTGGCATTTGGCATTTACACACACATATACACCCACTCTCTCTCACATACTTGCAGTCACACACATACAATGTACACACACACCACACACTCACAACAGACACTCACAGTCACTGACATTCATACAAACTGACATTCACACACACATACTCAAACTCACACACACTCACAACATACACACACACCATACATTTACAACATACTCACACTCTTACAGATACATACACAATCTTTATGTTATTTGGCTTTTGAAAAGAGAGGAAATCTTTCATTGGTGACATCATAGTGAACCTTGTGGAGGCCACACTAAGTGAAATAAACACACTATAGAAACACAAGCACCTCATTGTTCTACAGATAGAACTTATCCAACAGACAGACTCCCAGCATCATAAAGGTACATGGTAGTCTACAGCCTCAAAGAATAGGGAGACATGGGGATTTCCATCAATGGTTATGGAGGCACTGGTCAGCAACATGAGTCATCTCTAAGACTTGCTTTACAGCACCAAAGCCTAGTCAATAACAATGTGCTGTGCATTTTTTGACTTTCTGCAAAGTGGAAACCTCATGTTAAGAGGTTTTCTCAACGCAGTGAAAAAATTCAATGGGTATTAGCCAAATATATCATATTGCGTTGTTTAATTTGCTTAACACTATAGACATGTGGTCATTCTCTCAGGAAAAGTCTGTGTTTCTTTTCAGTCAAATGTATAATTGCTCATTTTGACTCTTTTGTTTTATTATCTCACCTTGACTCAACAGAGTTAATAATCTTTTTTCTTAAGAAGACAATTTTTTGTTTTACATTTTCCTGTGCCTTACTTCAAGTTAAAATAAATATGTATTTAACTTTAGAAAGCAAGGCAGAAAGTCCAAATAACTGATGTCTTAATAGGTCAGATGGCTTACTATTCATTACAGTGCTTTCTTCTTGGGAGTAGATGGATGAGTTGGCTTAGCTGGCAAAGGCTACCAAACTCCATGACCTGATGTGATCCTTGGATTGCAGAGGGAGAGAACCAGCTGTTGCCAGTTTTCATCTGACATCCACATGTGTGCTATGGCATGTGCTCCTGCCTTATACACAAAATAATACATAAATACAGAATGTCTGTTTTTTTTAAATAAAACTTTCATTTTTGCTCACTAACAATCCCTTGTGGAGCTGTTGAGATAGTACTAATTAATATTGCAGCACCGAGAAGAAAAATAAAAATGAAACAAATATCAGGGTGATGCAGAGTAATTCCTCTTCAGAAGGCATTAAAGGTGAATGGAACTAGAATATTTCTACTCTAGGGTATTAGTTTTTGTTCTCCATTTAAATAACACCTGCAACCTGTATTCATATATACTCTAGACACATTGGGAAAATTACACAATTAAAAGAGAAGCAAATGGTCACCTTTAATGTTAGTTTGAGAGCTAATCACTAAGATTCTGCACTTGTAGTATTAATATAACTTTAACAATATTGAACACTCACTTCAAACCAGTCTTGGCTCTGAATTATTTATATATCTTTAATTTTATCAAACTGATTCTCATCTTTATTTTTATTTGAAAAATGAGGAAATTAGGTCGTAGAAGTGCTAATTATTTCTCTCAAGGTCATAGCTTAGAGAGCCTCATCCAGAACTTATATAGGTGATGTAGACAAAACCTTCCCACATACGACTCCATACTATAGGTTTAACATATTTTATGTACACATATAAACATTACACAGAAGTATAAAGGAATTTTGTTAAAAAAAAAGTAGTGGACAGGACAGGACAGTGTGTTAAGAAGATGGGCAAAATATAGGAGATGTCAGAGTGAAATGTCAGATGAAACTCATTACTATACAGTGAACATATGCCAATGACATCTTCAAAAATCTTAAGTGAGGCTACAGTTGGTATAGTCACAACCATCTAAAATCCATATGATTCACTGCGAATCTCTCTATGTATCATTGAGCAGGGTCCTGCTGCAGCAACAGAAAGAGCAGCATCTCAATGAATAAGAAACTTAATGTTTGTCTATTTCCATCATGGTGTGATTCTGGATACTTAAAGGAAAATGACACACCTGATTTTCTAACACGTGTCCTTCTTTAGGCCTACAGAAATCACCATTGCAGAACTGACCAATGGTCTGATTACTGCATATCCTATTTCTAAAAGTGCTCTCTGTTGCTTAGTTTATCAAAAGACATTCCTACCCCACCAAGTACAGCTAACTATGTGCTACATTGAAATGTGAAAATTTCCCTGTACTAGTGTCTAACCAATTCCCACCTAAAAGATCCCCAGGGAATAGTCCTTAAAATCCTCTTCTGCTGACACTAGAACATGTGAAGCTTTTATTCCAACACACATGCACGTACAGTTGCATCTGCATGGTCAATAAAAGAAACTTGTCCATTCCTGTATAACTTAGGAGAGTTGAGAATTACCAGAAGCATCTTTAGAAATATGTGATACTAAGGATGAACACACATGATTCTTTAGTCCTTTAGAATCATGGGATCATAAGGAATGTGGAACAACAGTAAAACCAACAGGGGGGCAGCATTTGGTGAGTAAGAATAAGAATCCACACGGGAAATTGCTGAATGACAAAATCCACTTAATGTGTTTTAAATCATAAAATATGTGCAGTGGTCCAGTATATTTTGTTTTGTACATACAATCTACCAATCACTGCTATTATATTCAGGATTAATATGGTTCTAAACAAACAAACAAAAAACTACCACCACCACTAGGTCACTAGTATGTTGGCATTTAGCTAAGTAAACCCATGACACAACAAGGTGCCTAAAAGCATTCTCTTCTGAGATTTTGCCTTTCTTTAATACAGAAGGGCATAAGACCATAAGCGCCCCATGCTTTTCACTTCCTCTATCTCTCAGCACTTGATCTTAGAGCCCTGAACTGTCGTGCTGAGACAGGATGGATAAGCAGAGGCCTAGATGCAGATGCGTGACATGTTTGTTAACTGAGTAATAGCTATCTGTAGTATGTCAGCCCACTGAAGATTTTGCCAAGAAAGCATTCATGCAATTGTTACTCCACCTTTTTCCAGAATATGTATGTCCCAAGATGACCAGGGTACTAGATATAATTTGTAGTCAAAGAATGAAAGCAATTAATTTTTATGGTGATGACTCTTGTGTCCTGTCCTGTTGGCGGTGGCAGCAATATGATCTGTCTCTCCCTCCACTTCATATGCAAAGGTCTACAGTTCCCGAAGGACACAGACTGCACTATGGACTTCGGTGTCTAAATAATTTGCTTAATTATTAAGACAGAGAATTATGTTTAACTGACTAGAATAGTACTGACACGCAGTAGGTCTTCAATAAGTAAAACTGATGGAGTGCTCAAATGGATGAGTGAATATATTTTTATCATGGACTGGGTTTTTCCTCACTAACTTTCTCTTATAGGTTTCAATCTGGAATGTACAAATTTTCAAATATATTCCGTAGTCAGGATCGCAATATCGTATTGAGTTTTTACACTAAAAATATACACTCTAAAGACAATTCAGTCACCAGCTAAAAAGAGAACTCACATTGGGCAACGATCAGGGCTATTTATAAATTTTCCTTGGGTAGGAAAAATGATGCCATAGCTGCTTCCAAATCAGCAGAGAGTAGAGCCAATAATTCAAGAGGAGAAAATTGCTTTGGATATTCATATTAAAATTAAAGACAAAAATCTCTAGACATCATACCCATATCTTTTCCCTTGCTATTTTTAAATGGCCCCAGCCAGTAAGAAAGCACTTTGGATTCAATCACCAACTGTGTCCCCCATTTATAGCACCTTGATTCTGCCTGAGGCCATATGCAGAGACTCCATTTCTTAGAGCTCTTCAGCTGACCAAGTCACAAGCTGTGCTGTAATTTTTAGCTGATGAGATTAATGCGTGTTATATATTTTCCTCAGAAAGGTTGTGAAGAACAGCATGTTCTAGGACTCTCTCTCACTAAGCTCCTCCTAGAGAACTATTTGTATGTACAGATTTTATACTTTGTAATCAAAGAAATCAGAAAGCTTAACCAAGATATAGTTTTCAGGTTGCAAACTACTTTCCTATGGGCTTTTATATCAAAGCTAAATGCTTTATGCTTTGGTCGCTCTCTTGATCACAGTTTTTAAATACAAAACTGCCCTTTAGGGAGTATAATAGCAAGGATTGTGCTTGTATGAGGAATGAAAGGTGATAAAACTTCTTTTATAATAATCATAGAAGTTGTGGAGAGCTGGAAGGGCTGTATCATTATGGTACAGGAACACCATTTCCCCAGGCACAGCACAGTTATAAAGTCATCTTTCCTTAAATGCCACACTCGCCTACTATTCCAAAAAGAGTCACTATAGAGGAAACACCACACAGTTTTTGTCTCTATTGTAATTACATTTGTAGAATCTAATTAACAAACCAAACACCATCCTTTGCCAGGCAGTGGTGGAACATGCCTTTAATCCCAGCACTTGGGAGGCAGAGGGGGCAGATTTCTGAGTTCCAGGCCAGCTTGGTTTACAGAGTGA